>NW_008751848.1:812540-826671 GCF_000715545.1 Opisthorchis viverrini
GGGGGCTTAAGGTGGCTTGTATGCAACGCTGTGTAGGTGAGAATAACGGTACGCTGCTGACTACGAGGAAGTCCATCTAGTCTGCAAGGATTTGAACTAGAAAATACCTGACATCACTCTGCTGAAAACCCAGCCCCGATAGGCTGATAAACGAAAGTAATCCTTTGGGTTACGAAAGCTGGTACACCTAAAGCACTTTTCAGTCATACTACATAAAAAGGAGGCCTGTCCAAAGGTGCACTTGGTATGAATAGTAACTAGGTTTGAATAAGCAGTTCCGGAGATAAAAATACTCTAATTTTCAAGGGCGCTCCCCTTAACATTTTTATGTGTACTCTGGTAGAATTGCGTTTTGTTGTTTCTTGGAATGGTGTCTGGAAATATTCGAAAAAAATTCATGCAAAACAGTTATATTTCAATCGTTTTTTCCTCCAAATCACTGTTCTTTTGTTACGAGAGAATAGAATAAAAGTTCCTGGCACGTTAATGCGACTGGAAAGGTAAGATGTACAAAAGTTCTGTGAGCATTTCACTCTGATTCATAAGTGAGTGGGTTGAGAAGCTTTATTTTTGGCTGAATTTGAGTGGAACGACCATGTCTTCAACCAACTTGCGTATAAAGAAATGAGGAAATAGTCTACGATTCACGGAAATCTGGTGAACTACCGATGAAGTAATTGGAAAGACATTTACGGCGCCAGACGTTACAACCGCGGCTGAGATGATTATGTCATAGAAAAAAGTCTGGTGTTCACAGGCGGATTTTGAATGTATCATTCAGAATCCACCGATGTTGTGGGTTGTTGGTCTGAATTTGAAATGGAAAAATGGACCCTGGTATTGCGGCCTGCTATCGGATCAGTTTTCATCGACCTTCTGATGGGCAGGGTGTTGGCGTGAGCAGCTGATTTAGGATGGCAGCTGGATGACGCGCTCGTTCTCAGAACTGTGGCATCCTCAGAAGATTCCCTAAGCTTATGTTCTGTTGGCGACTTAATCATACATCTTCGTATAACGTTCCCGCCTTCGACCGAACCATCATTAGTTGAATCTTCGACATTCTCGGGTGGTTGTTTGCCATCGGAAACAATTTGCTGCTTTGGTTCCACCGGTCTATGATCCGAGACTCTGTGCTGTGGATTCACACAGCTGAAAGTTGGTCCCACATCAAGACAGTCGGATTGCCTTGGACGGATTCCGGCAGTCAAACAGTCTGGTCTGGACCCATTATGAGGATATACAGTGGGTTGTCTCTCCAAGTAGCAGTTAAGTAGTGCGTTCAGCTTAGCTTCAATGTTGCTGACCTGTACATAATGTTTGAAGTAAACAAAGATTTTTCATACTTGATTGGGACGTTCAAGTAACTGAAACATAAGCATCTCATGAAGAGTCCCCTAAACAACTCTACAATCAAGCGCATTTTGATCAGCCTAATTCGGAAACAGCAAACATCAAAATAGCGGTGCAAAACCAAAGGCACTCCATCAAAGTTACATTACGGACTACGGAATAGTTAGTTTAATGTTCTAAAACTGGCCAGGCGATATCTTTTTACCTCAACACTCTGTGATGCTGAATTCTTAACACTGTGTTACCCGTACTCATAGAAGTGATTGAATTTTCTAATATCCAAGCACTAAGATTCATCGTCCGGAAAATGTGGTTGGAAATATTTTCTAATATCCAAGCACTAAGATTCATGTGGTTGGAAAGTTAGAAATCTAAGACTGCTTGCAGATGCATAAAACTGGGTTGATTCTTTTTATCGAGAGTTGGACGTACCTCTTGTATTTCATTTAACTTACCGCTCAAATCAAGGCTCCTTTTGTGGCTCTAATTGGACAACCCATCTCTACTTCGAAATGACCTGGCCACAAGAATATCTGAGTATGTCCATTGTGTGCTTCCGTCGGCATGGTGTCCAGACACCTCATGTTATGCCATAGCAACATAAACAGAATGATACATCCTAAAGGAAAAACTACTCATCTGAGCTGCCAATGTGGCTATTTAGCTGAACGGCCGGTTGATACTGCCGTGGATATTTAGGTGACATATACGGCAGTACCGCCGAATGACCTGATAGGGCATTTGTAGTATTGAACGCTGACTCCTCAAGTTCCCGCTCTCCCCATATGTCTTTCGTGGACATTTGTTTGTTAAAACTTGTGCCCATAGCCTGTTCATTCACGTCCGATATTTGGCCAATGCACTCGGTTAGCAAATTCATTCGCGTTCCGATGACTTGCTCATAGACTGGGGTACTACATCTTTCACGTTGGATGACGTATATGACTGCACTTTGCTCACCATCATATCAGCCTGCTATCCTCCTGTAATGGGACCTTGAAGGAACACGGATAGTCACTGCTATGATGTCTCAGTAAGCTGAATTGAAACAGCTACTACGTTATGTACTATCCGTGACTTGAGCTTCAAAGTGTCTGACGAGAGAAGTGAGAGCAAAGTGAGAATAAAGTAAAGGGACACATGTTCAGATCATTGTAAGGATTCATGCGGATCCACGGTAAACTGTCTGCTTAGAACGATGTTGGTTTCTGTGCATCCATTAATCTGGCCCCATTCAGGTCACGCTGAACTCAGGACGATATCTTTCCGGACACGAAAATCCTAATTAAGGCATCGAATAGCTGATGAAAAACCGGAAAATCAGACCTCACATTTGCCTTAAATGACGTGGATCGTTTCCAAGCATACGGAGGCATATGTGGTAGTGATCCGCCTCCAAAATTCTCTTGATACTGTATAATTCTTGGAGTCAGGCTGTATGAAGAGTGGCAATCTGGGCATATGAACATAAATTGCTGCATATTATGGATCTGGTAGGGGAAAAAGCTGTCATCATCTTGCTGTTGCGGCCAAATCTGATGCACACTATTAAAAAAAATAAGTGCACTATATTCTACTGCCGGCAATCCGGGTTCACAGGTGGGAGGCTCCACTCAGTTGCCGAACTGTTGTACTACTGCTTCGAAAATTAGTAGCTTGTGTTCAAAGTGCTTTCCAAATGACACCATTCTCACATAAGCTGGAAACAATGGACCCCAAGAAAAAAACGGGCCACATTTGAAATTTTTGTGGTAAAATTTGTCTCGCCCAAACTCCACCTGATTCTGTCAAAGGAAGCAACAATCAAGAACTCAATGTGCATGGTACACTAACTGCATCAAAGTACGCTCTCTCTATCCGATCGGACAAAGTCGCACATACGAACCTGCTCGCATCATGCTACTGCATGCAGGTAAGTTTAATGATTTTTGGTCGGATGACTGTTGGTCTGTTAGCGGAGCTAGGCTATCAAGTTTGAGACGTTTCAACACAAATCAAGGAAACACCATCAATGAGCTTTTAAGTGCATACGAGCGCTGATTGGGTCTTCCTTTTTTGGTGACAAAACGTATGGATGTTAAATACCACGTTCGGTAAACAGATCAGCGGTCACCTGATAAACAGTACATATCATAGGTGTTCCCAACTCCATTAACCTGTTAAATTGCGCTATTTCATTCATAACTTACTAACTGAGTGGTATTAGGCAGAAATATCTACATCCACCTTTAACAGTATGGAAACGGGCGTACCACGGTAGTTGTAGATATCTTCACGGAGAAATAAATAATAAGCGGTATGAGCTAATGCATCTAAAGACGTTTGTAACTCTGGATTTAAAACATCCGTGCTCACTAGGAAATGCAACAGCGAAACTACAAATGCTTGGCAGTTACCAGGTCCTCTACGACGATTGATGACCAATCAGAGAAAACATTCCGGCAACTCACCAGCGATGATGCTGCCCGAATAATCTGCGAACTAAGTACACCCTGAAAAGCTAATTCATTAGTTTTCATTGATAATAAACGGAAGATAAATATTGTGACACCCAATAGATGTGTCGAGATATTTCCAGATGAATTAGCCGTGGCAATGTGACCATTTATTCGGTTGCACTGCCAAATCGTACAGAGTTCCTCAATAGACGGATAAAAACCATGGTCGTTGGCTTGTTCGCTGAGCTGGGCAATTTGATTTCAAACGTTTCATCACCAATCGAGGTGACATAATTAGTGCGTTATTGGGGAGCGCACTGGTGAAACGATTGCAATCAAATTGCCCAGCTCAGCAAATAAGACAACGACCATTTACGCTACCTGAGCTACCGACATTTTCCTTTGTGGATGAAAACCATGTTTGCCAAGCTCATAGCAGAATACTGTTCCTGAGTAACCGCCCAACTACAGAAAGTCGACCAATAAACGCTCAAGAAGATAAAGCATATTAGTTAACATACGGTGAAAAATATAAACTAAATTCTCACTTTTTGCTCAATTTTTATGATTCTTGAAGATAAGGTAACCTGAGATTCTGGCGAGAGATCCTCCTTTGCGCTACTTCGTCCGAGAATTCGATCCAGCCTGCAATTGATAAAAGCACAGCGTGTTTTTAATCTTTGCACCCATCCTAAGCCACTGTATCTTGATTAGCTGTTGATTTGCCATGGTATCACATGATGCGGTGGCAATATAAAATTCCAGTATGTTTTGACGCTGTGTAGCCACGAAATGTATATTCATTTGATAAGGTAGCACATCAAACAGTGGACAAAATCTCTTTGTCAAAACATGAAGCCTCAGTATGGAAACCACTCACATATTTTCCAAGAAAAAGATCTCCCCATAACTATAGTTTGGATTTTGAATGATTGCATAGAGTCTTCGTATTTGCTGCTCCTTGACCGCACACTGCTTTTAGCTGCAAAACTTTGCGAGTGGAATAAAACTTTTTACGTCAAAATTTTGCGTATGTGCTCACACCAAAAACCATCATAATCAGCACCCATATTTTTGCAACTCACCAAATTTCATTGTCCACCCAAGCAATCATACCTCTGGTGAAAAAATTCTGATGCATCGTTGAACCCTAAGATTCCTGGATGCGGCTCAAAAGTTTGAACTGGTACTCTGAACCAATTGCCTGTCTGTTTTTGTCCATCAGAGACACGTCGTGGATTTCGAAAATTTAATTTCATTGTGGGGATTCTGACCACCTCATATTCCTAAATATATTACACCTTTTTGGCCGAATGGAATTGCTGAATAGAGGGCCATAAAAAGAGCACTGACTGAGAGGACAGTGGCAAAAAAAAAGTAAGGTATGAAGTCCAAGCCAGATAAGGCCAGTTAGCTGGCTCGTGAGTTTCGGAAAGCAGCCTAAAAATACTGACCAAGGGTTCGGTACCCAGCTGTAATTACACCCACCTTGCGAATTCCCATGGAGCGGAGAGCCCCAAGTGTGCGTTTTTATCCCTAAACTTTGTGTGATATAGTGACGTTCGCCGGATCAGATATTCAAGGGCAAACTTTTACCCTTTAAACCCTGTCTACAGTCAGTAGGAGGGTAAACATTTCGGCATGCTGAACACATATACAGTGTATGAGACCAATTTTGTTTGTTCGATTGACGTTCATTCAGTTTGAAGGAAAACATTTACACTTTATTCTCAGTATGGATACATTACACTTAGTGAAACACGAGTGCATTCATAAATTGTGCCCGTGATGGAAAGGTTAAGTTACATTAAAGTTGGCATACCAGCGTAAAACGCAGTTCTACACAATATAAAAATTGTTTTCATATTTGTCAAGGGACTGTTAAAAATTGATAAGTAAGACGTACCGAAGTTTCGAAATGTTGCTCGGTAAAGTCAGGAACATTTTCGACAGATGAAAAACTAGCGAAATCTGGGATCACCAGGAATGCTGGTTGAACATTTGGTTTGATGGGTGTGTGATGGCTACCAGTCCGTCTGTCCCGGAAGCTTAATAGAATTCGAATATAAGACAACTCATAGAATTATTATTTCGCATGTATTTTTACTGAGTTCCCGACTTCATGTTCGTAATGCTACTTCGTGGCTATTCCCCAAACGAATAGAGGTCCAGGGCCTCAAGAATATTTCAACTTGAAATTCAATA
This sequence comes from Opisthorchis viverrini, assembly GCF_000715545.1. NCBI lineage: Eukaryota > Metazoa > Platyhelminthes > Trematoda > Opisthorchiida > Opisthorchiidae > Opisthorchis > Opisthorchis viverrini. Next base: position 818,534 of record NW_008751848.1, read on the forward strand.
ACATCTGTGATTCCCCGGCACTTTTTGAATCTCTGTCTGGTTTGCAAAGACGAATGCCTAACGGAACTTTTATTAGCTATAAAGTGCACGACAGCTGTTGAATGTGTCAGAACGGTTGCGATAGCACTGTATCAACAGCAAAAACTTTGTAGGACAGCACAGTGCTATCAAATGGGATGTTCTTTACCGGTGGTCTGTTCTGATCTGTCTTTGTGCACGGCGCTGAAGTAACTGCGACCTGTGTTTGATAGATGCACTAAATTTAAGTTATCGAAGTGCACGCTGACATATCAATACGCTCCAGAGCAACCAAACTGCCCCTCGGAAAAGACATTCAGGATAGATACGACAAGACTGTAAGAAACGAGATCAAACTTGCCAGATCTGGATCAACAGTATATGGTCTGTTAGAAATCTTCGATTTCAAAATTGGCAACTTCAAAATAACTGGAAATCACACTTTCTTATTTGCCGTGTGTTTATTTTGTAAAACTGTGCCACTTGAAACGATCTAGTGTGTGAAAATACCCATGCGGTGAGTTTTCCAGCTGAACGTATCGAATGTCTGTTCATTCTATGCATAAAAACGGGCATTTGCCTGTATCAAAAATATTTGAAAACATTGCATGCTGATATTTTCATACTGCCTGTAAAAAACTGAACTTCCTAAAACCATTCAAGCACGAAACTACACACCTGGTGTTTTGATGAGTTCGGCCAAACAGGTGGATATTCTACCTAAGTAAATGAAGCGCTGCCATGCTACTAGTTGGTTCGCGAGTAAAGCGAACGTGGAAAGCTTATTCTAATCCATTGGTTTGCATCTAAAAACCGAGGAAATGGTGCGCCGAAATCTGCCGTGTTTCACAAGCTAACTTGGATCCAACATTTCTCCCAAACAGGACAGAGGTAAACGCTTGTCCAGACTCCGTTCAATGGAGCACATCGAATTTTCCTTGGTCGCGTTCAAAATTCTTCCTTTTGGAAAGAAGAGGTCCTTGTTTTATGTGTAAAGTAATGTTTTCCCGAATAGGTTGTTGCAGCTCAGTAGAGCGTATCACTAAGCATACATAGCATGTTTCTCCTGCACAAAACCTGCCGGAATCAAGCTTGGATGAGCACGAGACTCATGCCATTTCCTCTTTACAAATCCTTGTCAGTACATCTGTGTAAAAACTCTACAGGATGAAAAAGCAAAGGCTGCAAACAAGGGTTGGTGGACACTTTAACAATGCTCTTGCACCAACTTGTGCTAAACCGCCAACAAACTCGTTTGCATTTACCTCCAACGTCTTAACGGACAGTGCAATCATTATCTGGTACAATTCACTGAATTTGAAGCCACTAGACGAATGCAGCCAAATCTGTGTAAATAACTAGATCTCATGTCTAATCTGGCATTACCGTTGGAAACTGCTTGTCCATATGACATTTTTTCTTACCCTCCCCGTTATGCGTCCACTGATTTCCCATGTAAGCCATGTCTACTTTTCTCTTGCTATAGTGTTTTTTTCCAACTGGTATATTCTTATATCCCCAAAGCCCCACGTCAGATTGAAAACTAAATGCATGTAATGAACTCATTGCGAGCATTGTAGCAAACTGAATCCAAAAAATTATACTCACATGGAAGACGCCTGACCTTCTGCTGAAGATTCAACTGATTTAACTGCGCAAGACCTTACTCATCTTTCAGTTGGGACGATATTCGAGAGATTGCAGTTTATTTCCTTGAAGCAACGCACTACTGACAGCGCTGCTGAGAACTCTTCACCGGCCCAAGACACGCTCCACCCTTCTTAGTGTACGTCAAGTTGACACTCCCTCTGTTTCCACCAACCCCACGTTCTACCCAAATTGTACGCAACTGGTGAACTAAACCCAATTACGGGGTAAAACATACAGGTACACAGTGACCCTATTTGAAAAATATGATGCGTAAACCAAAAATTCGAGGTCGAAAAAGGCCCGTCGCCCGAAAGAAGCAGCCGAGATTTTCGCCCGAACCTAGATATAAATAAGCATGCTGAAGAAAAACAGCCTATGGATATTTTTGGCAATCTTGGTCTCTTGTGTTCGCTAACATTGTCTTTGTTCTGAAAACACACTGTGCAACACGATGTTCCAACTCTAAAAATGAACGCAGTTCAGTGCCTTGGGATAAATAGGCATGCATCATGTGGCATATGTACCTGCTTTGTAATATTTTTATTCGTCCAAGCATATCCAAATGTCCAGCCGAGTATTGTTCAATTACATCCTTGACATCGTACGGGCGAAGTGCTTCTTTGAATTTCCGTCGAGCGACGAAAAATTTGATTTTTCGGATCGATCGGACTACGTTTTTCTCTGTGTTGGTCAACATCCTGTAACCCTCGTCGGCGCTTTCCATACCTAAGTGTTGAAATACGGATTGTATTGTAAGTAAAAAAAACAGTGTGGTTTTTAAGAATCCTGGACTTTATTTCGACACGGGTAGAAATACCGATTTGTCGACCATTATTTGCAGTCGAAACTCACCGAGGAAGTTTAATAATCCAATAGAAAGCCAAGTTAAAATACTTTGCAGCTTTACCATACATTTGATATGAAAAATAGGCGCTAGCTACTCAGCAAACAGGAATGGCGACCGCTGGACTCAGGCAATGCCAAAGCAATCAGTTGTTTCTCCTTTTGAAGAGTAGAGGATCATCAATTTACATGACGGTCGTTTCAGCTAATTAGATATGTGTTGGCAAAATGCATTTTACACTGAATGACCCTCCAGAACTGATCCAGTGACCGGTATAGAGGAGCATACCAAACCATCTGATTCACATGGCCTGAAAAAGTCTCAAACAAATTGGGTTAAACGACCGAAAGTGCATCCAGAGATGTGTGATTGGCAGTTGGTCATTGCTGGACTGTGCTATTTGCTGAGCTGCATTGAAGTTTCGATTTAACCAGAATATAAGTTGACCGGTAATTTCTGGGGAACTGCATTTATCCGACAAAAAGCTAAGCAATCAGATCAGTAAGAAGCTTCTCCTTAGTTATGCCAAGAATATTCAAGGGAACTGAATGAATCTTTTTCGACAATTGTCTGAGTATGGATTCTCGAGTACCATTGACGTCTTTTGATAGTAATTCAAGCATGCCCGAATTAACTTTTAGTGTTTCTAACGAAGACGATCATGCGAATTGCTTATCCGTTTTTCTTTGTGCCACATTTGAACCTATGGAAAGTAAAAATTGGATCCAATGTGTACGGTAAACTGACACCGAGAGATGCCTAAGGTGACAATTTTATTTCGTCTGCTGCTGAGACGAGCAGAACATGCAGCAAAATTTTTTGGACCCTGGAATTGCGGATCTGTGAATGTTTGCATATCTATGTACTTTAAAACTCAAATGGCCCGTTGTTAATTAGTTTCTCAAAGTTCGCTGACCGGCAACTCTCCCTTTGGAACATTATGACAGATCTGAGGAAACCACCGGCATGTCGACAAAACCAGGTGGTCTTAGTAGTTCATCATCATTAGGCTTCCGTGCGAAGTAGTTTAGTAAGGCTGTAGTCTTCTGGTCTACAAATACTTTCAAGAAAATCAGTAGCAGTTGTACAACAATTTTCGAGTTTTGTCACTGATCGCACCTATTTTCTGCACTCATCAACGAAGTTTAATTCTTTAGTAACCCCCAAATGCAGCAGGGTTGCTTATACGGTCAAAATGGTGAGTTAAAGACGGAAGACTGTTGTGAGAACATGAAACTTGTGCTACGAGTCCCTGTTATCCTGTTAAACTCTGAATAACTAATCAGTAAATACTTTTTATGGCTTGGCCAGTGATGCCTTATTACACGACGGAAACCTGCTCAAGTACATCACAAGCTTTGACATCGCTGGTGTTGAAGCGGAACAGAAAGTCTATGGCGACTAAAAGTGACTGAAAGCAAAATATGAACAACTAGTGTTTGTTTGTTTGAAGGACATCTGTGAAACCTAACGATTCACACCGAACCACACGGTTCTCATGCACGTTGTACAGTTCTTTCGCTTCAGTTGTTGTCATTCCGGGGACAAAATCCTTCCTGACCTTTATTTTGTTGTTAAAAAATAGTCCAGAATCAGGATTGATCGAAAAAAACACGATAAGCGGATGAGACATTTATGACAACCATACCATTTTAAAGTGCAAACCTGAGACACTTTTCTAACTGTTTCAGTCAACACAGGCAGTGTTGTTGTACTGTGTTACTGAGCTGCCACGAAGTTTCATGTTCGAAAAAGGTGGTCTTCGTAGTTCATCATCATTAGGCTTCCGTGTGTTACTGAGCTGCCACGAAGTTTCATTGTTCGAAAAAAAATGCCTGATGCCTACTGTCAGCCTTCTGGAAAAGCCAGGATCGATAAATGATTTCTTCCAAAGCTGATCCACTAGAATGTTTTTCTGGACAACTACTGCTAGAAGAGAAAATCCCGCATAGGATACAAACTTAATTTTCACATCCTTCTAGCTTGATGCTGAACCAGATTGTGTTTGATGACGGTACAGTAGGGAATTTGTCAACCTAAATTCTCTTCTTATGAACTTACCATCGTCAGTGATGACTGATGACGGCTCAGGGGATACATTTGGGAAAATGGAACTTTCTGAAGCAGCCAGATTGAGATGTGATCTGAAAAGCAAACAATGGATAAAATGGCGTAAGTCAACACTAACTCTCTTGGCGACAGAAGCATGTCTCGTTCAAGCGTCGGACTGGAGAATGCATGCGCCCAAATTAGGTGGCAAATATGATGTCGTCCAGGAGAACATGAACAATAAAGAATAGTGGCCTCCCTCAGGTTTCACATGCATCAGTTCGCTGAAAATAGATTGACCTCATGATAAGTCCCTCATTCATTTGCTTACTTCTCTCATGTACTTTTGATCTCCACATGTTTTGCTCATTTGTACCCGCTCCCTACTTTGCCGCAAAGAACTCCCGTCCAACGCTTGTGTATTAGCATGTATAGATGTAAATGGACGCGGCTGACCTACTTACTCATGCGCGTTCTTGTCCCGTTTTCCCAGTCTGCCCTGATTTGTTTACTCGTGAGTTCAGAATCAAGAGAGTGTCGCCGGAAGGTATGATAACAGCACACTACTGAGTCAACATTCCGCCCAAATTATTTAAGTGTGCGGACGTCGACGCTGCATTGTGCCGGTTGGTGACAAACTTGTGCTCTTGTTGACTTTGCCAACGTGCACAACTGTGGTTTGTTGTGCAAATCCGCTTATCATTGTGTAAATAGTATCGCAGAATTTTAAACGCAACCCTTCCGTTTTTTATTCGGGATTGTCGAACCTAAGCGTCACCCGGAGCTTATCGGCAGTTGAGACGCTCATCTGCTCCGACATCTGAACTTCTGACACATGACATAGGTCGCATGTCACGTGTTCGCTGACGCGCGCCATTGAGGGTGAATAATTCGGTCGATCTAATGTGCATTCAATGTGGTGCACGAGCTTCGGCGTGCAAGTCGTCGCAAATTTCCAAGAAGACTGCTAGTGAAATGTTTGTTCTTGAAGAAGTCAGGCGTTTAGGAAACCTGCAATTAGAGGCAACAGATTTAAGGAAGTTCAGTTCTCCTAAACAGATTTAAATATAAAACTTTACTGTAACCAAACGATCCCTTTAAAACCATGGTTCCTTGAGATTAGCTAAGTGACCTACTTGGAACTATCTTTACATGTGCATTCATGCTTTGGGGATCATACAGTTCTCTTTGAACTGGCTGCGACATTTCCTTGAGGAAAGATTGAATTCAACGCAGATATAGAAGAAGCCTTTCCATCGTTGGACAGGCCCACAACCAATAAGTACCAAACTGGCCACAGACACAAAATATTGCTAGGCTTTAGACCGTACTTCGTTTGACTTTTGTGAGTTAGCGACGGTCGAAATCATGTAGTAACCTCTCAAGTGTTCTCTTCATGAGGGACACGGAAAATATGCTTTCGACCAAATACGAAATTCTGATGTCGATTCATGCGGTCAAGCAAAACTTCCGGTAAAAGCCTGCAGAAGCATGCACACAGAGGAAATAACCTGAGGCATCCGCTAACTCAAAAGCGTAAATCACAGCTAATGAGAAAGTGTGATTTCAGCCAACCTCGTCGCAAAAATGTCACATGCAAACCGCTTTTATGGTGCTTAGTTTGCTATTACAGTTTGCCTCATTTCCTCCTTTTTCGGGGTTACTCACTTGACAAAGTTTAGCCCGGGCCACCGAAGCCACAGAATGAGAATACCAGTTCAGTTTGCTGTCTTCCTTGGCGAGTTTGAGGTGAAATCAGTCATATGCCAAGGAAATGTAAGTTTCTAACCCAAATTTTCTCCAGAATCGTTCGTTGCAATTGATCTGCTGATTCCCTCTTATCACTTGACAAGTTACAGGTACTCTTGTTTACATTTCAGGGGTTAACACGATGTATTCACTTCATTCCAAGCTGTGATCGTCAGAATTTCATTTATTCATACAAAACAGCTTCCGCTGTTATGTAAATTCATTTCCTATTTAAGATTTGCGGACTCATGAACGCTGGAGAACTTTTAGAATTTCGGAGTAATCTTGTTACTCGATTGGAAAGAAACTAATTTGAAAACAGTCAAAGAGCCTGATCGATCTTTGTCCGAAGGGAAATGTAAAATGTGAATGCGATCCTTTCATGAATGTTTAAGGCAGTTTGTTTAAGTTGGTTGAACATGAATAAAAACATTTACCGAACAGCATGTGCCAGGGTTTGAAACCTGACTTTCAGGGCTGAACTACTGCGAGTAGTTTTTGAGCCCAAAGAACCAGTGCTTCCATAGCCAACGTTCAAGTCACTTTCCACTGCGTCATGCGTGGATTGGTCTTCGGGAACCGATTCGCTAAATAGGTGCAAGAAATTAGTTTCGCATTCCGCATTGCAAATATGCAAGTTATATATTGTTCGGTGTATGCACACATTCACAGACACCCAGACGAGATCATTCCAACAGGCGGTGTTTCCCAAAACATTGATAGCACAATTGGCCGGATAGAAAAAGAGGGAGGAGGGATTGAAGGCAGGGGAAGAAAGTGAAAATGGAAACACATGGTGATGTTGAATAAAAACTGAATAGTCGTTTGTAAATAATGGCATGCTAGGCGTCTAGAATTAACAAAAAACCCGTACACTAGATTTTGAAGGCAAATACAGAAGCAGCCGCTTGCAGGCCGAGGCGTATTCATGTAACCATAGTCCATGGAACGTCCAAACTGGTTAGAGAATGAAACGTCTGGAATAATTCCATTCATTTTTCCAACATCTTCTCAAGGTCAGTAAAAGTAGTAAAGCGGTGTGACCATAAATGATCATAAAAGTCTATAAAAGATGGTTGCCAGAACGTTGAATCCTGCAACGTTAAATACAGTTTTCACTTGCCATCCCGCCTTTGAGTAAAGGAAAAACACCTTCGTAATAAAACCAACGCGTGTTTGTAAAAAACAATGGAGCAACTACAAAGCCGCATACCTGGAGAAACGGTCAGCGTGGTAGATACTTGGTGGCTGTGATCCACTTGACTTGGTAGGGTGAGCTTTGAATCACGTTCACAGTCTTAGTACTTTTATCCAACCTGTTCTGGCCTCCGATGAACTTTGCGTTCAAAAATGTCTTACTGGCTTGTGTCTTTCTGTGCTGACCTAACCTTAATTCTGATTGCACCTAAACCGACACGAGGCATATGAAATAGTGGAATTTAACTTATCTTATTTTCATGTTTCCTTTCTCAGTAAATCCACAAAAGAAGCTGGACGCATGAAAAAACGTAAACACTTCCGTTTCCTTCCATCTTCTTTGCACCAGCGACACGTTTGGTGTTTCAACTCCCTTCAGGACAGTTCACTAAACGCAGACCATGATAACCAAGTTCGGAGGAATTAAGAATCTCTCTATTATAGAAGGACTTTTCATCTGTATTTTTATGCCTAAAGCTGACCTACGGAAACATTTGGACGTTGAGTTTCATGACAGTAAACTCATTTGGTGATCTAAATCAAATCACCGAAAATGCACCTGTTCAATCGGTCTTGATCAGTTGCTAACGATTAATGTTTACCGGAAGTTTTGATTGACCCTTCGTGAGTG
>NW_008751848.1:828466-831403 GCF_000715545.1 Opisthorchis viverrini
GTGTTGATTCCTTTCTCCTACCTTTTATATTGTACAACGCGATTCCCCCTTTTTTGTTATTTTGGTCTGTGCCCATACCAACCTTGTTGTTTTTGACCTGAACATAAACCGTTCTTTGAACTTGTCATCGGACGTGTCGTTTAAGTTCACACGTGGTTTCGCTAGCTTGTAAACACGTGGCTCCGAGTCGACGTGGACTTTGAGACCCGTTAGGAATTAGCAGTTCCTAAACCGGTGTATAGGAGCCGGCGTAGTCCCACGATTTGAGGTTTGTAAAGCTTTATCATTTTATTATTGTACTTATAGTACCGCATTTGTAGATAAACCTCCATTTGAAGTAATTGGCTTTTGGGGTTTTGCGCGTAACTCGACGTGGTTCAACAGGTTGCTGGAAACAATCTATAGTGAGGGCAATGATTTCGAGTCACAACTGTTTCAGGAGCATGCGGTCCAAGCTGTGCATTATGATTTCATTTAGCCAACCACATGACGACATTTGGTTACTCTCTGGTTAGCCTACGTCAAAGTTTATAAGTAGTGTACTCGAATTTTCCTCTTGTTAGAGGCAGTTGCTACTGCATAATTTTCGCTATAATGGAATTCCATCTCGCTTGCAGTGTGATCGTATTTCCACTATTCCACCGGAGACCGATGAATGCACCTAGATCATCATGACTGAACAGGCAAACAAGTTCATGCCTGAGTGACATCGTATATACCGAACCGAACAATCAAACCCGGAGAGAAGAAGACCATTCGATCAAGCTCAAGGTGGATACACTATCAGAAAACGCAGCAGTGGATATGTTTATCCCAATAACTTCTTGTCAATTGGCTCGCGATCAAAACTAGAAGTCCATATTCAAGGAGGTGCATCAAATCGGTGAACAAATTCTAAATGTTGGTCCTTCTAACCCATCTGTTATGTCCAAGAGGTTCACTCTAAGATGCGTGCCATTTCGATTAGAAATATATTTTAAAATTGCATGTTCCGCTGACGAGCATTTGTCATACTTCCGTTCAGATAATGCACTCGAAAAAAGATAGAATTTTGCAGCGATCGCTACCGGTATATAATTAGCTCAGATTAATTGCACAAGATCTGACAGTCAACACTCGACAGTGAAGCATCGCTGGCATCCGTGAAGGTTGTTTCAGTTTGCTACTCGGGTTTCGAAGCGCAATAAGTAATAAGGATATCATGAGTTTTGTAAGCTCTGATGTTGTCTCGCACACTAAGTTAACTCAAAATGTCAAGGTGCAGAGTACATCAGTCGTCTGGCTGAATCGTTTTGTACCGAAAACAGTGACATCAGTACCTAAGAAAAGCCCGTTGCATGCATAAGCTATCAGTGTGTCTTTCGGCTAAGTGATCAGAGAAATCGCTTCATAAATAAAGTCAACAGAACTGGAAATGCATCTCTTTTGGTTCCGACGGCGCGGTGCCACCGCTTTTATCCAGTCCCTTATGTGTAAATTATCGTCAGATGATGGAAGAGGGTATCCTGAATAACACCATCCTGTGGCTTTACAGAATACCTTTCCATTCGGTGCGTAGCTAGCTTGTCTCCAAAAGAGGCACCATTTAGTTTTGAAAACTGGATGACCTAAGCAATTGTGTTTGCATTCAGTTTCTAAACTTAAATGATTGATTGGATGTATTCAGTCACTTTTGTCATTATTTCACGGATGGTAAGCTGTATGTGCGGAACAATGGTGAGAGGTACAGCATGACTGCAAATGAGTGTGATGTGCCTTACGGAGCCTCTCTGTCAACTTTTCAGCATACAATTCAACATATTCCTTAGGTCTTCATGGAACAAGCATCGCAAAAACGTTTGCTGTTGATATTCCACCGAGTAAGACCTCCTAATCTACTCTAACAGGACATCCTTGCTTCTTACTCTTATTATTAGGGTATTTTTATCAGTCTGAGTTCAGACACGCTTACACGCGAGTAAAGTTCAATTAGAATCAACTTACCGACTTATGTGTCCTAAAGACATCTTTCTGAATATTCAATGACTTAGCTTTTTCCTCAGACTGTTTTCTGCTCTGCACGTTTTCACTTCTGCGATTACTTTTTTCACAAATGCTACAGCTCTACCTACAAAACTGTAATAATTTCCCTAGAGTTTTTTGGGTTGTCTTCGAACTCTATGTGGGGATGCTCTTCTCCATGATGCATCTTGATGGATCAAGACATCAACGCCTGCTAATATCTTTCCGACAACATACCTCACGATTCTTCTCATTCTCCGAATACGGAACCGCAAGACTGTCTTCCCAAAATATTCCCTACTGACCATGCGTGTGATTTCTTCTCATCGGAAACTCCAGTGATCTGTTAGACACGATTCAAAACTTCATTGTCTCTTAGTTGAGGAATATTGACAGTAACGCTTTCGGGAACCGACTTGGTTCAATTTTTCTATTTATTTACGAGCAAGAGACCCGGTTTCAATTCGGCGAATGCTTAACACACATTGGTAATTATTTGTGTCATTTTAACGAGGTCATTATTATGCTCACTTAAAAATTTACCGGTAATAATAACCAAAAAAGACCACTTTTGTTTTACAATTTTTCTTCCTCTTTCTCGAATACACGCGTCCATTAGTTACTAAGAGCGGTTTTCCACCCATTATATTGTTTGACCCAAACATTCCCGTGCTCTGTTTCATTGGACAGCCAAGTTCTATCTTGTCTTGCAGTGGTCACCAGTTTGTGAACTGGAAACTATTGTGCGTGACTTCAAGTATTACGGAGTATATATTTGTATACTTGCCCCCATCTGATTCACTTGTTCAAGGAGTACTAAGACGCGTTAGATTCAGACCTTCTAGAGTTCTACATGCACATACAACGGTTTTGCTCAGAAGGGCTTACTTAATTCAGGTCAGTGTTCAAGCGCTGACTGTCTACGAACTGTTTTAG
>NW_008751848.1:831455-888772 GCF_000715545.1 Opisthorchis viverrini
CACGCGTCCATTAGTTACTAAAAGCGGTTTTCCACCCATTATATTGTTTGACCCAAACATTCCCGTGCTCTGTTTCATTGGACAGCCAAGTTCTATCTTGTCTTGCAGTGGTCAGCAGTTTGTGAACTGGAAACTATTGTGCGTGACTTCAAGTATTACGGAGTATATATTTGTATACTTGCCCCCATCTGATTCACTTGTTCAAGGAGTACTAAGACGCGTTAGATTCAGACCTTCTAGAGTTCTACATGCACATACAACGGTTTTGCTCAGAAGGGCTTACTTAATTCAGGTCAGTGTTCAAGCGCTGACTGTCTACGAACTGTTTTAGAAGAGCAACAAAGCCAGCTTTGTGCTAAACCTGCCGCCCTTAGCAGATCTGTTAACAACCGTAGCTCGTTTGGATACACCATCTTCCTGATCATTCATCATTTACTCAGGAAGCCGGAACAACGAATAAGCAAGTTTTCTTACACAGAGCGGGCCACTACATTTTTATGAGTGAAGATAGTTTTAGGGTGCACCGGTTAAGTTGTGTTACGTAAATAGCATATACCGGCCTTAATTTATGATCTATTATGTGTCGGAGTGATAAGAATTTTTGTCCTTTGAGTTTTCAGACAGTGTGATTATTGTAACATTCACACTCAGGTTTGGTGTGGATACACTTGGAAGTTTATACTTGCCTTATTCCATCCAAACCGCTAGGCTACTTGTAGGTAGACTGGCCCATTTTCTGGAAGAAACTAAATGGCTGAGTGTAACTACTGCCACCCTTGTCTCGTTGGGGTACGCCGAAATTGTGCATAGTAAAAAGGGCAACACAGGTATCAGAAGTCTCAGTTATGTCAAAGTTATCTTACTTCTGCGACTCGTGAATCAGAATCAGCATATTGATGTGAACCAGACCATTGAACCAAAGAAGAAAATTCAGGATTCTCCGCCCAATCGCAGGAGATCTACTGAATTCAAACAACATGTACAGAGGTAGCGCAATTAGAGTATTAGCTGCCACATCACTCAAAGAAGACCCATGAAAGCTGAAGCGTTTAAGTCACCGAAAGGAAACGGGACCCTCACAAATGGATTACAAGTATAGATTTCTGTCTTAACCGTTTGCGCCTTATCGATTCTGAAGTGGCCTGACCATCAAAAACCTGCTTGATACACCTCCAAAGTGGCTGGACTATGATAAGAGCTACTAAGCAATGAATAGCCCGGAATGATGTATTAAAAACAAATGCGAAAAACACTTGTAAGTGGTAGTGCTTCACACACAAGACGCACATACAAGACAATAACTATATACCCCACGAGGAAGGATCACTGTACGGGAATGCTCGGTCACGTCAACATGCTCACAACTAACTTGTAGGTTCTTGTATTCGATAGATTTCTGATGAGATTTCCGCGCACTTCGTAATGGCCAGATTCTGCCGTAACACATCTCAGAGGGCTGAAACTTGCCAACCGGTTTGTGCCCGGAACTGATGTAGAGGTAACGATTGTTGGAGAAGAATCGTGTTCACCATTGTTCGCTGAAGAGACATTGACAAAATTTCCCAATCCAAGCCTTCTTACTGTGGCAAATCGAGATAAACGACTTGATCCCTTTTCACCTTGGTCTCTGTGCAAGGCAAAGGGAAACATGGTTTTTAGGCACTTTGGAAACATGCGAGCTGTGCAGTTGACAGTGAGCGAGAATGCACTTTTGGACAAAATAATTTTGCCACTTCTTTTTGCTTTTTTCCACGCAGAATCAACTTGGAAAAGTCTGCGGAATACTTCAGCTTTTATGGTATTTCATTGGACATTCAAAAATAAGCATCCATTTACGTTTCTCAGGGCTCCTCTACTTTAATTTTAATATCAGTTCTTAGGTTAATTCTATCCCATGTGTAATGAAAGCGATGGTATCCGAAGTAGCGTTGTAGGAACTGATTTTTCTCCAGAGATCTTCTCTGGGGTGAGACCTTTTGATCTCATATTCGCCTACAGGACATGTGGATAAAGGGAATTTGATATAACCAGCGTACGGGGGAAAACTTGATCCAACACGACTGTTATCCGAAAAAAAATGCATAAGGCTTTAGAAATATGTAAGCTCCCTAGCAATTTGAAGCGGAACATCTACTTTGACAAGGGTCCCGCGGACAAAACTATGAACACTGCTCACAAATCCCTGAGAGAACCGGTTTCCAGGAAGACATATTATCGGTACTACACTGACAAGATACCCACTGACCAGAAGTCGCTTTTGATTTGGCAGGTGCGCTATGTTACACAACGTTCAAGGATTGACCAATGTCGCGGTGATAAAAATCAAATTTCGGTAAATTGATTGTTTTAACCAACTGCTCTGGGTGGTTACGTTCGCACGCGCTGAGCACACTACACGCAAAATGAAATTCGTCTGGGTCACTACAAAATCGTTTATGCGTTGTCGTTGCGTAACTTGTGCAAATTAACAATCTGTCTAATTGTTAGGTACGGTCGGGCCCATCCGCGACAAATGTATTTCTACCCCCTGTTTCATACGGAAACTTCGGCGAAATAATGATCTAATAATGAGCTGGTGTTGAAGTAATTAGCGTACTAACAAGATTCTTGGAAATCTAAATGAATGTGATTGCATCTCGCCCCAATTCATTTTCCCGATATTGTCACAGCATTTCTAAATTATCGCAAAATCTACAAATTTTTGTTTAGTGCTTACGCGGAAAGTGTTTTTAAGGCACGCATGTGTACTTTCCAAGTGGCGACAGAAGTGGAGTTCACATCAGCTGCGTAACACCTCCATAAACTTTGAATCAGAGTCGCTGCTGGGACACGTCTTCGAATCAGGTGCTTTTCACGTTGATGCTGCTGGACTTTAAGGGCAAAACCGCTTCCAAGAATACCCTGAGAGACAGATGGGAGAGGCATATGTTCGTATCAATAGGGATAAAGTCAAAATGAAGTCAGGCAGTCCAAGCGCTTCACCATTTTTCATGAGTAAACCCCCAATTCTGTGACAGTCAACCATAATTCAATTGCTTTTCAACAAAATTATAAATTACGGTTGTTTGGTTCCGTTTGAAGGCCGCTTTGGACGCGCATAGCACAAAATATATTCCAATGATTTAAATTGTTCGTAACCGAATTCAAAATGCATTTGATCTCTTTTTTCGAGCAGCCCCTTCTTTGAGAGTACCAGGTATCAAGTGTCAAATATCTGAGAGAATTCCAAGTAGCCTACTTCTTTTCGAAAGCGGCTGTAAACTGATGAGTTGATATTTGTCTATCTTGTTATGTTCCGACATCCTGAAATAACAGTTGGTGTTTCTGTATGATGCAGTGTTCTGTTCGCGCTTGCTTCACTTTCCATCTCCCAAGACACGCTGTAATCTAAGTTTACTTTGCCAAAAACATGCATATTATTCACGGAAACTGCCGGTTCTATTCCCGGTGATATACAACCAGATTTATTCATCTGATCGGCAGATTGCGTGAGGTCGATGTGTAAACAACATACATAACATCATCTCTGCATTCAGAGGACTGTTTTAGCAAGACATTCGTTTGGGTGGTTGAAGTTTAGGAATTACTTTGGGGATACCATTCGCTTCGTCAAAGCTTAGTCATAAGGACTTGTTACGCGTGACAATTCCTTGGTGAGTAAGATGCTTGCAAGAATGCATAGCTGAAAGCCAAAATTCAGTAGGTTCTGCCTGGCGCTCCCGAGTCGAATGTAAATAAGCTACACTGTCCTTTTATTGACCGTTTATTTCAGGCACAGTGTCTTCAATCGTTTGCCATTGTTGAGGGAGGAATAACTACCCAACCAACTGGTTAGACAAGTGAAAGTTGGGGAATTGGCTGGAAATGGTCAGTTTCGCTTTCCTCAGAACCCCAGGCAGAGCAAATGACAGGTAATATGAATGATTCCTGGGTATCAACCAATTGGACGACAAACTCATTTGAGCCAATGTTCACCAGTATATCTGGGTAGTTCATATTACATATGGTCAATACGTCATAAAACAAGTCACTAAAAACTTCACTTTTTCCATTAACTTTCGATACAATCAACACCTGAGTTGAGTGTAAGTGCGGATGGGTGTCAGCCAAATATCTGTAAACTTGTGAAATCTCTCGTTCCTCGAGGGTTTGCGGAGTCCCTTTGGGCGCAGCTATCGTTATGAAGCTCAGTGCAAATAACCGGTCTCTAGTCAGTCTTGACCAAATGGGGTTATGCGGACACAGTTTTCTCTTTCGAGCACTGTTCCATCCCTGTTTACTGAGACGTACAAATTGACGTAGGTAGTAGGTTTCCGCAAAGCTCTTTCCAGTTTAACTTTTATGGAAACATGTCTTGTTGGCGGACATACTTATTTTCCTTCAAAAAATATCACTGATCAAATTATTCCGTAATACAGTATATGACAGTGGGGATAAAGATAGGTTAATAAGGGCATGATCTGTTTGTTTTTCGTGACTGTTTATTGGTATCTCTTCAGGAAACCATTATTAGTTTATGGAATTGTCATCAATACATCTACGCCGCCAGATTTTTCGGAATAACAAAGTATTTTTGAATTTGGATGTCCTTTACACCCACGTCTGACTGTGTCAAAGGTCTAACAATAGTTGTCAGTTCAATGGACGTTGTGACCAAATGACTCATTATTTTTTGTAACAATAACCAGTTAATGCAAGTACAGCCCAAATGATGACAAAGTAGCCTGAGTTCGCACTCACTAACCTACCGCTGGCAGAGCAAAGAAGGAGATTCCTGCGACGGAACAGCAAGCAGCGACAATTTTTCCCATCCACGTTTTTGGAACAGTATCACCGTAACCCACGGTACATAGGGTTACCTGAAATTAAGAAGTTTCTGCTTAGGTATGGGGCAAATGTAAAAAGATGACTGACATACAGTTGAGAATAAGCGGATGCAAGTTGCTGCTAGATTGACTCTCTCAATGGAGAAGGATAAGAAATGCGAAAAACCTTATAAAGCGGCTCTGGCAAAAACATTGGTGGAACCGATCTATGCTGAGAAGCCGAGATGAAACTGAAATCGAGCCAGCATAGCACGGAAATACATAGAGTCTAGAACCGCCGACCAACCCCTCAGTGGCTCTAATATTTGGCTGTTCGGTCATTGGGGGCTGATTAGGATATCGATTATTGTGCACCTAAAGGGTAGACAGACTTATCTATCCTTCGGCCACTAAAATCCACATCGTGTGGTCACGTGTTGACTGGCCCCTAGGGTGACGGATACTCATCATTCATCTTGTAAGTTAAATCCCATCTGAGCAACCAACAGACTGATGATGGACTGGACTGACTTCATTTTCAAGACAGAATCTCTAATGAAATTTCCCAGTTGTCAGCAGAATTAAATAAAAAATCAGTGTCGACTGAGCTACGATCGATTTACTAAAGACGCCCAGCGATTTGCGAGCAAAAAGCTTAAACCGGATTATTTCATAGGGCCGTCTGGAGGCATTTTTATTCTAAAGAAAACTACTAAAACTCCAGCTTCTTTTGCTCGATGAATCCGCGCCGAAGGAGGAATAATCAAAGGTCGTCTTGAGCGACAATTCTTTGTTATTTACAGAGAAGGCATGTCGAAGCAAAGGACCATTTCTAGTAACATTCCGCATGGGTCTGTTCCCGCTCTCATGCCGTTTTTACCCTACAACCATCGATTGCTAACATGTGTTCAGTACCCGTTTCTGTCCTTTGCAAGAATTTGTGGAGAACAATTTTTTTGGTCAAAAAAGCTATCTGAAAGGTGAAAAACGGGAATTCGTCTATAAATGTAGATTCACGTGTGTACCGATATATCGATAGCAAGGCGGATATCGGCGCCACACATATCGATGGGACACTACCAAGTTTTTCATGCTGCAGAGATGATCTTGATGGTAGGTTAATGGACATATTTTGTGACTATATCCTCGCTAAGTGGATTTGTTCCTCGGTAAGCTCTGTGCTAGTGGGCATGCCTGGATTATTCAGCAAACTTATGCTACCAGCTTTTAGAATTCTTTAATCCACACACGTGTCTAAATCTAATGTTCGCTGGATGGTCACCATATCCATGTATGTCAAGTAAGGTGCAAGAGGTAAAGCGAGTAAGAAGTGCAAAACCTGCTCAGCATGAAGTGCGTTTGGATCACTTTGTGAACCGCACCTACAATGAGTATCGTATGGAGTAAGAGTGTTTACATATCGTTCCGGTTCACCGTGGTTAAGTTCAAACAATCTGCCTTTTTCTTAAAAGCTCGTGCTCTAATCCGGAGGGCATGCACTCGTCCTGGATTCTTCTTCATGCGCAAACCAATATTCTAGACCCTATTATTCAAAGCGATTTCCTTAAATCACACTGCTCACACCCGGATGTAAGCAAAGGTTCAAACTGACCGATTCCAAAAGTTTTTGTGGTAAATTTCAGGCTACTGATACGGTAACGCTTAACTGAACGCGCGAAGTGGTGGCATTTTGTTGCACCCTTCAAAGCTGACGAAGCGACCAATAAACACTAACGCTGATAAAGTGAACCCGTATAAGACATTGAAATTCGGTAGCCTGTGGTCAATTTCCGAATTTTAGCACATTTTATCTCTTGCATTCATGCAATCTGGGGGATCTAATTCAGTGCAAATTAGGGTGATAAATAAATATGCAGTCATAAAGCGCAACCGATTATTGTATACGCGGCCAGTGGATACAGGATTCATATAGTTGTGCCATGAAATTCTTTATCCCAGTTGTAGCTTAAGCAAGTATAAAGACGTTAAAACATGGGGAGTTAATACGAATACTGCTGACTTCATGTGACCATCTGAACATGATCAAGTGCAATATGGTCCTCCGTTGTTCGTTCGTCGGCGTTTGAAATTGCATATATATATATATATATTTAGTGACACAAACGGTCAGATGAATAAGTATTTATTGAGATTGATGAACTAAACAAGAGCTAATGAGTGGTGGATAGATAGATGGGCTGGTAGAGAGATAGGTTAGATAGATAGATAGATAGATAGATAGATAGATAGATAGATAGATAGATAGATAGATAGATAGATAGATAGATAGATAGATAGATAGATAGATAGATAGATAGATAGATAGATAGATAGATAGATAGATAGATAGATAGATAGATAGATAGATAGATAGATAGATAGATAGATGATAGGATAGATAGATAGATAGATAGATAGATAGATAGATAGATAGATAGATAGATAGATAGATAGATAGATAGATAGATAGATAGATAGATAGATAGATAGGTAGATGGATGGATTGGCTGATTGACCCTTGAAGAATAGGTAGACAGATGGAAAATAGATGGTGAATGTAGGCTGCAGTAGTGATTTGATAATATCTGAGAAGCTGGACAGACAGCAGTGAATGCCAAATGCTGTACTCCCCAAAAGTATAGTGTTGGTTCACAACACCGAATAGTTAATTCGGCTCAGTTTTGGCAATTCTCTCAAGGTCGTGGAGCGGTACGCTGCTTGCTTATTCTGCAGGGCCTGGGGGGAAGCGATACCTCAGATGCGCGCGCAGCTTGGTGTGAGGTGAATCAAATCGGCCACAGAAGAAACGGCAGTCTCAAATTGTGACTCTCCAACGGTGGTTGATGTCCACGCGACTCAACTTTGCCAGGGGTTGATTTGCAAATGGTGGCCGCTAGTTGTCCCGATGAGAGAGTTTATGGTAGAATTTCGTACTGGCCAGAAGCTGTTAATGATCAGCAAACAGCTAAGAGATCCGCTCCCCGTGTGTCTGCCTGACCATCAACGAAGTCGAATGGACCACCCAGATGTAATTTCAAGGAGCCCATGTGAGCTACCCATGCATTCATATCACCCGCAAGGGTTATAAGGCCCATGTTCCTTGACGGACGAGTGAGGCGGGATGGAACTTCAGAATAATATCCTTCTCAACATCAGAACCGCAGTATGCTGGGGCATGTACCCACACTGCAAACAGACACCGTTTTGTGTCGAGTGACACTGAGCCTGAGCAGGCTGGATAACCGAACAAACAAAGACGATTGCTCAATGTAATCCAATCCAGCGAAGGGCGTTCAGTTCTGGAGCTGAGTGCATCTCCCACACCATGTATTCCACGAGTCATCGATCCCCATTGGTAGACACCCACAGGGAGAAATATAAAATTGCTAGGTTTGTCATTGGTGATATGAGATGCATGACCACATCGGTTTAAGGGGTAATTATATCGCGATAGGGATCCTTCGTTTGCTATTTTGATATACAGTACGGACGTTAAAAGCTTCCATGTAGGAGGGAGCTCGTGGATTTAAGGTGCTATTTTGTTTACTGGTAATAAGCAAAGGAGTGTATGAGGCAGAGAGGTTAGAAAACTGACAACCAAATGACCTAGCATAGTTTTGCTTTTGTGATGGGGAAGGTTCGGGTGAAGCATCTGTAAACAAAGAACTGTGCGGATAAATGACGCTTTCCGAATGTCCAGGTCAAGAAGGGTAGTTTGGGTGAGTAACAACACTTTGAGCTTTCAACTCAAAAATGTGACCTACAAGACAGTGGAAAGGCTAAGATTTGTTAGTGGATGCTGTTGCGAACCCCTGACTCAGAAGGCAGGGGACAATAACTCTTTGTCTGGGAGCCCTGACAGAGGCAAATTAATTAGTGGGCTGCAGAGGGCTCACCTAAACCAAGAACGCAGGGAGAAGGGCACAGCAGGTGGCATTTGAGCGGAACCAGACTCTCCGGTTTTTTAAAGTATTCCAACCGTACTGTGCCGGCGGTTACGGTGAACCATTGGGTGATTGGAGTATACAGTTTTAGAGCCGACATTTTTCTAATCCGTCCTTCATCTTGATCAGGCAGGGTCGCTTCATCGCGTGTGAATCTGCCGCCTTAGTGACCTCTAGACAAATAACTGCTTACTGATCCGGCAACAGCACACAACCGACAAAATGCCAACTTGTGAATCCGCTTATTGTAAATTTCTTTCAAAGGCTTTTACTCTGTGACCAAGTTAGCTTCTTCCGCAGTTGCGCCGCATTTTACCGGGATAATTTGCCAAATTCATGCATTTTAAGTAATTTGAACTATGCGTATTAGCGGTTAGAATGTTTTCTAGCTTATTGTACTCGTTTCATGCACTCGTTTAATTTTCCTCTTGAATCCTTTGGCCATTTCAAATGCCAAATTCATGCATTTTAAGTAATTTGAACTATGCGTATTAGCGGTTAGAATGTTTTCTAGCTTATTGTACTCGTTTCATGCAATCGTTTAATTTTCCCCTTGAATCCTTTGGACCATTTCAAACTACATAATTTTTTAGTGGCAATATATTGCAATAACTATAATTTTATCTATTTGGGGATGTCCTAACCAGTCTGCCTCTCGTTTTCATCCATATGTAACCTAGTTTCTCTCTATTAATAGAGTGATAAGTTACAGTTTGCTGCTTTAAGAAGGTTATCGTTTAGTTTGTTCGTACAATCCGACCCTTCGTAACATCTTTTGGAAAATCGTTATCCCAAGCATGCCACCTGGACGTCGCGTTTCACTCACTCAACAAAAAAGTCCGTATTCAACGCCCATCTGGGTTTTAGTCGACCCGTTTTAAGTTTATACATCCTGAGATGCTAGCGCAGCGGTGTGTAAAACAACAGGTTTTTGAAACACAAAGTTCTGCGAACTATTGTTTTTCCAAGGGTTCTGAAAGCATTTTAAAAGAGCTACAGAAGAATTCCCGGGGGATTTCTGAATGCACTTAATATAAGGGAAGGCGAGTTGTGAAAAAAAGCTTACTAAAATTTCAAATGGATTAGGGAAAATTGGATGCTTACTCATTCAGTCCGAGGCAGCTGCGGAAGAAAATGAATCTGTTCAATTTCTTTCAGTGCTACATACGTACAAATTGCAAACCAAATAAGAACTAATACTTGGGCAAACTGTCCGCGACAGTTAGCTTAGTTACTAACGTAACGAATCAAAACGACTGTTGAGAATATTTTACAGGCGCTCGGGTTAAGTAAAAGATATCTTTACTTCCATGTATTTGCAAAGGTTAACGGACCTCTCGATAAGTTTCCAGTTTGATGGTCAAGGGTTCGGTAAAAGTTGTATAAATCTTATGTTCGTCAGTGTCACATTCAGTGATCGTTCATGCATGCTGTGATGTAAATAATGGTGATAGCTTGGGAACATGCATTAGCGGTGGTCAACAGTGCAATAAATGACTGGTGAAGTGGTTTACTTGCTGTGCAAAATATCGAAGTTAACAGCAAACTATCGATAAGCTGCACAGTAAACCAGCGAATTTCACAGAGCGTCACATGGATCAGGTGAATGAAGAAGGAATGGTGCCGTATCCCGGTGAATAGCTACTAATCCTCCCATGACCAAATAACGTGACATTTTTCTACTAATCGGGAGGTTGAGGTATTTGATTTCTGCACGACAATGTAAGACGGATACTTCCGATGCCTTTCAAAGAGAGGGAAGCAGCTTTAGGATGTCTTGGCTTCCAGTATGGATTTCCATTGCTTGTCACTTGAAATCTCCAGCCATTTTTGGAAGATTACACTATACATGTGAGGGGTATTGGTGCAGCAGCTTTAGGATGTCTTGGCTTCCAGTACGGATTTCCATTGCTTGTCACTTGAAATATCCGGCCATTTTTGGAAGATTAAACTATACATGTGAGGGGTATTGGTGTCCAAAAGTTAGGTAGGATCAATATATTTAGAGAAAGTGAAGAAATTTCGGAGAAATTCATAGATATTCTAAAGTTAATTAAACAAATGCATGGTGTGAAAACCATTGCATTTTAAACATGCACATTAATAATTCTATCGAAAAAAAATTTAGGAAAAACTGAACAAGTGATTATTGAAAAAGGAGAAATTCTGGGAGAATAGTGTAACGTGATATCACACCACACGTTTTACAGACAAATTCTTCAACAAACTCTAACGTTTTCTGATACACGTCAGCTAATTCGGTATAACCCGTAAGCTTTCAGTCCTGGAAATGTGTGTTCAAAAATTAACTCCGATCAACGAAATGTTGACGATGCTTTTTCTCAAGTACTGTTATGAGAAAGCAGCAAGTTCCTCAATATGATTCGGCGAAACATAAACAAGCTGCGTTGATCCAAAAGTATTGATTAGCCACTTTGTTGGGTTGTTAGTTAGTTTTTATGCGGACAACTAAGGGTTCACTATTGTTTCGGAGTACATATTCTGACTAGGTTCTACACAATTTTTGCTGTCTCAGGAAATTTCAGCCATGAAAAACCCAAGTAATTGCTGTGACATAATTTAACTTAAATCTGGTCACAAAACACCGAATGAAAGCCGGCATTCACGGCGGAATAACTAAGACGGGGACAACCAAAATTTTGCGGTGTTTAGTGGACCAATAATGCTTTCTTACCACGCCCCACCATAAGGCATCTGCGTAGGACCGGATTTTTTCATTCGTGTCCCGTTCCAAAAGATAAACTAGGAATGAGCCGGATATCAGTGCCAGAAATCCAATGTACACTGTTGTGAAGAGCTCCTGAAACGAAAATGGACAGGAGTAGCATAATTTCTTGCTCTACTGTAGTCATTTTAAGTACATGTCGTAACTGGTATTTAAACGCTTAGTGGTTTTTAAGTGTCAAAATCTATTGGCAAGCTCAACGTTCCCAACAGGTCAAATGCATACATCTAGTGTCTTTATTCTTAGCTAATGAGCTCGAAACCTCATTGACCTAAGCATCAGTAAAGTGGTCAAATCTGCGCTAGCCCTTAATGAATTGACATTTCTAACGAAGCATCCTTCGGTCAACTACCCCGTAGTACTGTTGCACTACATTGGGGAAACATTGTAAAATCTCAGAACCCATGAGGACACGGGGCCGTTTTTCCCAAATGGGTTTTTTAGGCATCTTTTTGAGTAGGAGAACAAGCTTGCAGTCATTTCTTTCGAGGTTAGTTATTCCACACTTCGCTACGACAATCCTATTCCCTATAGAAGGTAGCAATGTTAACCTAATTAGTCACTGATTCTTTGAAAAAGCCTGATACCCATGAAGGCCTAAGTTTAGCTTTAATTAATTTTATGTTATCTAGCGGCATACATTAACCTGGGTGATTCAATCACGTTATATATGAAAAAAGAAAAATTGTGTGAGTTTAACTGAATTTAATGTTATGTACACGTGGCGATTAGAATAAAACACCAAGAAGGGTGACAGAACCATATGCAAGCAAGCGGGACGTACGAATAACGGGAGTTTTGTAATGGATGAATGGATAAGTTGGATGTCTTTTCACACCATGCCTACTGGAGTTGTGACTACTAGTTGATATCTTCTTTGACATATCAACAGATCTAAGGAAGCAACATCATGGTTTTCTTCGCAGCCTGATGTCCATTCAATATTTGCTTGCATATCACTAAAATTTCAAACAGGCTACCATTTATGCTAGACGTTTCTGGACCCAATACAAATGCCGTCTGCGTTTCTTCCACGCAAGCCCATTGTCATCTTCTACACACATTAATTCAGGCGGAGGCAAGTTTGAAATTCACAACAACTGGTTGACCACAACAAGGTATCAATAACATCAAAAAGACCAGCGTGACTACAATTTGCATAGTTATTATAGAATATGGTTCTAAAGTACGGAATATAGTATAGAATGTATAGTGTAGAATAGTTGAAACAGAGAAGACCCACCTGTCTATGTGCCCACACAACCGAGGCCAGCAGTTTCCACGACCCGCCTCTTCTATCCATACGTATCATACGAAGTATTTGAAAGAACCGTAAACCACGAAGGGGACTGGCAGCAAACCGCTGACTGTCCGTTCCCATTGAAAGAACGACAATACTTGCGATAATTACGGTCGCATCTAGCAGAAAATGGGGACAGAACACAAGGGTAACAAAGTTATTCAACATTATCCGTACATACACGCACGCGAAGAGAGGTAACAGACGGTAAATGCGTAAATCACCAATTAGTGTGCCTGAGAGTAGCATCCGAGAGACGATCTGCACATACTGGCGAGAAACCCTACTTAAATGTCCACTGCAGACAACCACGGGCAGTTAACACTCAGATTATCTAGATTAAATGATGTAATAAAATCAATATAGCCTAAATCTAACGTTTACAAAAAACACTTGCATAAAATGTATAGTGTTTCTTATTAAGTTATGAAGTTTTTGGGTGGATAAATATCTCGTTGCCTACTGGCATATCACAGTAAGTGGCAGATGCTCCAAAGAGAGGCCAGATAATTTATCATACAAAGCGGTGCCCGCCACAATCCAAATCTAACAATTTTCACCGATATTCTACAATCTCATACCATCCTCAATGTTTAGGACTAAGTCGGCTATTATTTCGCCTAGATTTTTCGACTACCGGAAGTTAAAGAACAACAATATTGCGTTACCGAGTAGCTCCATCAGATTCTGGAGGCTCTGCAAGAATCAAATGGTTATGTGGCAGAATCTGAAAATTTCCACGGCAGCAGTTGAGCACACAGAAGATAAGACTATCGCTTTTGCTGAACTAACAAGAAAAATCCATTGTGCAACTGATATTACTAAATACGGTTGGACAAGTGGCTCAGCATGTTAGACGAAAATTCCCGGCAAACTGGTGTGGTTGTTTCCATATAGCATAATCTCTGTTCACTCCTGAATTGTGGTGTAAGGGCAATTTTTTGCAACTGAGAATGAAAAAGAAACCAGAATTTTCAAAGCATAATGCGTCGCTGTGTGGTACCTTCTTCGAAGTACATGACAGGACACTCAACGAAAAAAAGGTTTGCTTTGTTCAGCATGACCTAGTCACCATAAACGGCAACAAGAAATGGGCCAACTGATTTCACAGATTTCATACAAAGTAGAAAATATCGCCAGTATCTGGAGGACGGCAGGTTTGTTTGCTGGCACGTATTTTTGGCGAAAAGTGTAGGTATATTACCGTCAGCCGGCAGCCTCTCTGGCATCAGAATCCAATTTAGAAATAAGACTTCGTTTTGTTATGAACTGTGCCATGGTTCCTCATAATATGTGTAAAACTGAGATTGCATCCAAACGAGTGGGAATGAATTTGTAAATGGGGCTGCCGAAATTTTACTGGAACCCCAAATTGTCTAATACCTGATAAATGATATGAGCCTTATTTCATTTGAAAGCATCTGTAGAAATAGTATTTCTGCAGAACTGTATATATATATGGTAAGCTTTTGCTGAAGTAACCATTCCGAAGCATATAGAGCGGTGCACTTAATTGCGCATCAACCTGTTTTCTCGATGTTCACGAAAGATATCGACCTACTTTTATGTGTGAATTGTTTGTAATTTACATAAAGCAGCTCTATATCAGTTTTGTTTTGTTAAGGGTTTTGTCATTATCGCGGGGTTTAGGTAAGACCGGATGACACCAGGATAATATAAGACCCCTCTCCGAATGGAGATCCACAACTGTGTATACATAGCGTGTTTCAAAATCAGTTTTGAACTTTCGCTAACCTCCAGTACGTTTTTCCATAAAACAAATGCAAAATAACAAGTACGTAGTGATTCTGAGTATTATTTTTCTACGATGATAAACTGAGAGGTGAGGATGAAGCTCTTGTGCATAGTAGAAACGGGCAAAGATGTTGTGGACGACAGCAAGATGGCAGAAAATAAAAGTACTTACCTACAAGGCAAAATGGTCTGTGCATAAATCGTAATCTGCCACGCCATGTTTGGTAACGCGATCGACAGCCTGCACACCACACTCGAATGCAATATTCCGCAAAGAACCAGAATAGCATGGCCATTTCCTGCAACAAAACGGAACAAACAAACCATGGATTGATGGGCGGTGTATATTAACACGGTATTAAAGTGCTGGGGATTTTCAAGAGAACTTTCGCGGTTTATTGACAAATTGGTCTCTTGTCTTGTGGAGCTTTTATGCTATTAAATGCGTTGGATCTAGACAGGCTGCTCCATCACTATTTCATTTTTCAGAGGTTATAAAAATGATTGTGAGTAAAATATATTGCGCTTGACCGTTACTGCCGAGGTTAATCACAATGAGAAGAAGGACGTTTTGAATTCTATCAAGTGCGCTTTTTTGCTCGCATCTAGCATGGTGATCACGAATGTTTCGAAAGTTATGACCTTAGGTGCTCTTGTGAAATTCGTAACCACCTCATTGTTGACCAGTGACCTCTAAGAACATTTAATCGATTGAAGTGTGCCTTCGAAAAAGCCGCTTTCGAACTTCAACTTTGTTTGCACCAACCTGCTGATGGTGTTGAGATTTTAAGATTCATTTGCTGATGCATGCCAATTGAACAGTTACAAGTGTTTTTCAGATATCACTATTACACCTGACAATTAAAATTTTTGAGCAACCATCTTCTTTACAGAACATGTATTTCCAGGCGTCTGTAAATGTGGCTATAATAAACTACATGATACATTTTGCGATGGAGACTACTGACACAATGTTAATAGTCATGTCGTGTGGCTCGTCAGTGTGGCAGAAAAACATACCGCCAACTTCCGTGTGGAGAGACAAGCGGAGCGTATGTTGCTGCGGTACTTTTGTTTGAAATTGTTGTCGTGCTTGAGTTCACTCCCAGAAAGCTATAAGTCACTTGATTTACCCGAATCCTCTCAATCAAAACAGTTTGTTCTAACTGGTCCTCAAAGGAAGGCGGACGAGTTTGTTTCAAATATTATCCCGACAGGTATGTTGCCGACTCGTGTAACAAGCTCAGTTACCGGGTATTCGCTGCATAAATCACGCACACGCGCAGATTTTCACGTGATAATTAGGTATACCTAGAAATGCGCTGGCGCGTTACCCGCTATACACTCACATTGTATCAGCTGACCGAAACTCAGACCCCGGCAGCACCGATAACAGGCTTTCCCATCGAGTTTTGGCCAGAGGAAAACCGATACCACTATTTGCATTCGTTGGGGATAAGAGGTAATAAGCACGTCAAACTGGAGCGAAGCTGCTCAGATGAAGGTGATCTGCCTACCATCCTAACAAGCACAGCTGCCACTCGCGAGCAAACAACGTTTCTTTCGCTTGGTGCAATGAATGGTAGCATTCCTATCTCACACACAGCTGGAATAAGCCTGTTACGGCTTATTTGCAAAGGAAGGAAAAAATGAACTATAATTTTGCTCTGCAGTGAACACAAAGACCGGAAGTAATTGAGCTGGCTATGATGGAAACCAGTGTTTGAGAAATTTGCACATAGTGGTTATGAAGTCTATTAGCCTAGTCTATTAGTTGTTGGTTGCAAATCGGACGCATTGATGGGTGTATGAGGATTAGTTTATAAAGCCATTCAGGTGAACCTGGCTTTGGGAATGTGTACTGCCAGTGACACTCACAGACTCTGCTTAAGTACTCGTCTCTTCAGTCTGACCAACGCATCATTACGACCGAGTTGTTTCTGCGGCAGCCTGCTGCAAAACAAATTTGTCTTATGCAGTCAAAGAAATATTGGCTGCCGCAAAGAACCCTAAGCATGAATGAATTCGACTGTTTTGACATGTCCTGAAGAGGCCACTGGGCGCTGACATCCAAAAAATATGATCTGGGAAGGAACTATTCGTAATTAGTCTATAACCACACACAGAAACGTGGTCGCCAACCAAGGTTTCGAGTATGTGTGTTATGCAAGTATGTTTTCTGTGTGGTTCCTCTTACAAAATGATAAGCAGTGTTTGGACGTATATTATCAGACATGTCCTTAGATAAATGAAACGTTTATTGATCGGTTCGTGCATACCTTTTTTCCACTGCTACAAATTTCGGTGCCAAAAAGACACGGATATAAATTAATTATTCGTCCCAAGACGATTCAAAAGCATTTTGACGAAATTAATGAATTTCGCGATCCACTTAAAACATACCCCGGCAAGTCGCCTCTGTTCGCCATCTTATTTTAAGACAGAAACAAAATTCAATGTCAGGGGCAGCTGTTGCTCGGTCGAAAAATTTGCTACAAAAGCAGCTATGTTCTAGGATCATGATGAGGCGAGGAAGATCGAAAACATTTTAGCCCTCCATTAATCCAACTACATCCCGGTGAGGATTTCCAAACCGATCAGAATATGCTTTTATTTCTTCGCAAATTTACCACATTTTAAGGGTAAGCATCGTGTGAGAGCTTGGCGAAGCAACTGTTTGAGTAATCATTCCCTGTGGAGCGTTTCCACAGTGGTGTAGTTACAGCCGCCCAGTTGCGAGTCACTCACTACCGAAGTGTCCTGACGATTGGTTAACACAATTCGAAAACGGTATAACTTCGAAAGAATTGTTTCAGGACACATCCTATCCTGCTGCTTAAAACCAGGGAGGTTTGTTTTAAGCAAACATTCAAGAATCACGACATGGTCCAAAGAACACGGACTCACCAAATAAAAAAGCAAAATTCCTGCAGTTTTCTCGTGTTCCTTTAACGTGGATAAGACACTAAGTTGTAGGCAGATAAATACGCAAACAAATCTGAAATAAAGAAGGGAAGGAGGACAGATTACCACCGATTGTTCTCAAAGGTTATTCGGAAGCGAACAATTTACTCTGCTTATTACCTATAAATGTGGTCAAGATATATGTACACCGAAGAACCACAAGTTTTCTCCGCAACTACGTTACTCTCGTTTGCGATAAGAGGATAGACCGACGGATTAAACAAACATGCATCACGCGCTCGGCTTATCGGTATTTTGTGTCCATGTATCGAGTTCTTTTCGTTGAACGCACTTATGGCGAAAGGGCTTGATTAGGTGGAGTTCGACCTGGATGATCAGGATAGAGTTCCAGCCTGTGAACCACCGGACCGAGTCTCTCCATTAAGCATGTGTTTCTAGTCAAGTGTGCTCAAGCCTGGACCACACGTTGCACGGTAACGGTGTGCAAAATGATGAAGCCTGGACCACACGTTGCACCGTAACTGTGTGCAAAATGATACTCACTTTAACACGCGACTTCGTACAATTTTCACATTTATTGTGATTTTTTCTGCTTGAATTATTCATCTAATTTCAGCCGAATCTCCTTCTCCATTTCACACAGTGGGTCTATATACTTCTATGTTTCTGCCCTGGAATGTTGTGCTTGTTCCGCAAGTTGGATGAAAAGCGCCGGCTGATCGCTCTCTTTCTGTTGATACAAATGTTTCCAACAGTTGAGAACGCTATATAAACGGTCTTTTAGGTTGTGTAACATCTCAGAAATCGTTAATAACGCACAATTTTATGCAACAACACAGCAGGCTTTTGCAAACGCCTACATATGTCCTTGTTTCATTGAATTTATTCGCGGCTTGGGAAAGATCCTAGTGTTAATAGCAGTCTTGTTCTTTCGCTCAAACACGCGACCCAGCCATTGCAATAAAGGCCGGACAGTTTCCCAGATCGCTGTGTATCCAAATGACTAACAGGTTTCGCGTTACCACTTTAACAGTATGATGATGGAAGGCCGCGCAAATCACCTGATAATCAATCCACCGCCAACCTTTTAGTAGTTTTTAACTCGACTGTTGATGACATGCGTAATTGCAGACATGTGTCCCGAAGCATCCATTTGCTCATTACCGATAATTTCCAGATCAATGGTGAGTGACAGATGCTTTTAGTAAAGCGTGTACGAAATATGCTACTCAGTACAGGTGAATTGTTCACGGTGACTACACTTATATATCAAAATCTCTCAAGCATCGACGCGGCTGGTTTGTAGTAAAATGGTTCGCGCACAACCGTACGATACTGCTAAATGAAACTGCTTTATATGAAGTCTCTCGGCGCTAAACAGGTCATTGCTAAAGGGGACGCATGTAACTTCTGCGCGTTTTTCGCACAAAGTTTTCATACATTTCGGGTACCAATGACCAATCCAGTACCAATCCCGAGGTGTGCATCACTCGGAGCAAATATGCCTTTTTTCAGAAGAAGGAAACAGTTTCAGAAAGGCTGTGCTTACATTCAGGTGTAAACACCGGAGGAGTCAACCGGAGCTGTGTCACGTTTCTTAAACTCTAAGTTGTATAAAACTAAACGCCTCATTGTTTTGAATGATTGAAATGATCAGACTAGTTAGTGCATATACTGTCACTGTAATTCTATGTTTGCGACATACTTCTGTGAGGGCATGCAACCCTTTTCAATATCGGTTAGAGGATGAAACATCTGACCAATTTAATGCTAAAAGATGATAGCTCAAAGAGAATCAGTCGATGTCATGATTGATGTTCTGATCGAATCATTATTGGGTGCATTATAAAAGCATAAAAATGTGATGGTGAGGTCATATAACCTTTGCTTCGATATAAAGTCAGATTTATCGAGGGCCAAATGTTGGCCTGATTGTAGTGGTGTGGATGACCTCATGCGGGTCATTTCTGTTGAGGCAAACAGCACGAATGCTCCACAAAACGTTTTATTCGAGAAACAGACACGTATGGACACATTTAGAAATCATCTGAAAGGAATGAAAAAGCACATCTGTGAAGCTGCATAAGTGTCAGATACGCTTATCACAAAAGTTGTACCTTGAAATCATATCAATCGCTCTATCAACAGGCTACTTGATGTCTGCAGTGGTTAAAGGTGTTTCGGACTGTTGAAGTGTCCAAAGAGTGGTTTATGCATCAGAATTCAGGAGTTGGTGGTTCCGGTTTTGTTATATGGGTGATAAAAGGTTTACGCAAAGATCCGGTTTTTCAGGTAACCCGAAGAAGGGTTGAGTGAGAAAGCTTGGCCAAGTTCAATTAGCTATGCTGCAGGAGTACTGTCGGCAGTATCAGAAATTTTCTGTTAACATCTACGCTCACAGTTTATTTCAAACGTACTATTCAAAGATACGTGGTATTAGTACTGATAGTCAGGGTATGAAACCATCCCTTCATGGTGACGACCAACTGAAAGGTTACAAGCAATAAGACACGAAACTACGAAACTTATTCGCGCCGTTTTTAAAAACCAAACATCCACAAGCATGCTCTCGAACTATAACGAAATTTTCCCCAATATTTGATCATTAATTTCCCTATCAGTGCTCATTCAGATACAGGGACTGCGCTTTGACACTTAGCCAAAAACTACTCGCATGAATCACCAATAGTATGCAGTATTATAACAGCATCATATCTGGTTAATTTAACTAAACTGGCTGACACAATTAGAAAAATGGTTAGAAAAATGATTGAACCACCATCAAGTACGTTGTTAACGACCTCACCCCTGCTATCACCTTATTCTTACATGTCATCAATTGTAAGTTCGTTTTTTCACTATCCGATGGCCTTTCATATCGAGTAAGCGTCGTTCCTCGATAAGCAAATGCAGTCATCGGACTGGAGTTTTATAATGTAACAGTAATTGACTCGCGTTTGCTCATCGTCTTCTACTGTCTACGTCCATATGGCACGCTTGTGTATAATACACGTCATCCAGTGTTCACTCTTATCATTGCCTTTATTTTTGTTTGTGACCATTTATTGTAATCGTGCTCTTTAGACTTAGACGTTATCACTAGTGAAAATTACTTCCAATCTTAGATAGGTAAGCCGATTGAGAGGTGATCTTTAAATGTTATCTGTCAAGTCCATATGAAAATAGACAGATGACCAGAAATCTTAGCCATACAAATGCTCAGCATTCTCCAGGATCACTTTTCAGCCAGCAAAATCTGGCCGCTATAAACATTTCCTAGAGTTTCTCTGTCAGGAACTGCTATAATTTCCAGTATATATATCACTTTATAAAAAGCAACCTCCGGTAATGATAAGCTTTTTCCAAAGAAATGTTACTAAATAAGGTTCCGAGTCACCAGTTTATCCAAGAGTATTGTCCAAAAACGGTGACTTTCCGTCCGCCCTTGCGCTTCGGTGAATCTTTTTTGTTTCGGAGTCTGCACGTCAATAGTGGTTCCGCCTTGGATTTTAAAATTAGAAACAGTGAAATTTACCCGCTGCTCACCGAAAGACTAACCTCAAACCACCGAGGACCAGATGGTAAGCTAATATCAAAGAAAATCAGCGTCTCGATACCAGGCTCACGGACAACCTTACTGGACTGTCAGCATGGTTGCATTTCACAAGGTCATCTAAATAGAAGATTATTGACTGTCGGCTTACTACATCAGGATAGAGGGTTACGGAGAGTAAAAAGTATCTAGTGGGATATGTTAGTAGCATTTCTTTCACAGAATCCTAAACGTCGGCAGATACTTGGGGACTGCGCCTGCATGATAATCCCCAAGAAGCGAGAAACCGGTCGCGGGCTGTTGAAGAGTTCTCAGCAGCAGTATAAATATTTTCCTTTGTGTGAAAATAAACCGCAATATCTTGAATATAGTGCCAACTGAAACAAAAAGCGGACTTTGTGCAGTAAAAGCAGTTGAAAAAACTCTTAAACGAGAACTTGAGTCTCCCATGCAAACCAAACTGATTCGCAAATGAGTGTATTTTTCCTAAACAGAATATTGTTTGACATAAAGATCATGGTAATCAAGCATTTCTCCTAGAAATCTTCCAGCTCGCTTGATTTAGCGCCGATTTTTGAAAACAACATAAATTTGTGGGTATTTTGCAAAATGCACTTGTTCAAAACTTAACATTCTTTGATCCGGGCGAGAATTGACAAATCCTGCTCATTGTCTTTTATGCTAACAGACATGTGGGACTTAGGGAGAGCTAAATATTTTGGAAGTGTAGAGAAGCTTGGTGGCATCTCTTGCTTGTTTATCGCTTTCAGACAAAAGTGTCGTAAGTACTTTTACTTCAAGCTTTACTGAAGTGCGGGAACACAGTATTGGATACCATACTGATGGGACGTTGAGCTGTCAATTTTCTCCTCCCGCGACAGTAACAGTCTCCTAAGTGTATCCGACCTCACAGTTGCGATGGTTTGTTGTTAATCTGGTCCTTAATATCCTTTGTTTTTGTTCCTGTTAACATAAACGATCCCTAGCGGACCATTTTACTGCTGCTCAAAATATCTTATTAGCCTCAGGTCATTAATTCCCAATGACAACTTGGACTCTGACTTCCCTCCCCCAAACTTGTGATCGATGTTTTATGGTGTTTCTTCATTGATACCGTACAAATGTAAAATTCCGCACTAGGTCGTGACAAAGACTTAAATCTTAAGCGCGACTGCTGTTTGAACAATCTTTTTTATATTGCTTTTTATTCGACTAAATTGTGATCCTGATCAGACAGTTCATCAGTTAATATGCCCTTAGGGAAGAAGCGATAACACAACATCCTTTTGAATCAGACGCCCACGATCAATTCTATCAGAATTTGAGATTGTTTAGCTAAGTTTACCCTGGAAAAATGGCTCACCATGCATGACATGATTTACAACTAAATACATTTCCACCGATTTCAGCACACATTTAGCCAGCAGGTTTGGCCGCAGCTTGTGTTGCACTAATCGGCATATTATTTGAGGTGAAGCATTTTTAATCATCAAAGAAAGTCTTTTTCTGTAAACACACAAGCATGATCTTATTTGCAAATGATATTTCTGCTGTTGGGTTACTGAATTCAGCATGTGTATTGCTATTGCCTCGACTTTATTTTATCCAACAAATGTGCTACGCTGATGCAAAATGAACGAATGCCATATAGCATGATATATCATCTTGCAGTAAATAAGCCTACGTTCCCAGTAGACCGTAAAAAATCTCGAGATTCTAGAATTGTTAAGAGGGATTTAACCGCTTGTCCGGTATACTGAGTGAGGGAATAAACTATAGTTTTCGAATACCTGAGACGTTCTTAATCTATGTAAAGCTGTTCATGTCCTTTAGGTAAAAAGCCGAAAGGAAATAAAATGATCTCAATAATTGTAGGGGAAATCCTAATTTCCTGGTATTTTTTCAATCTTTGCGTAACATATTTTCCAGTCTGATCGCCACCCTGCTGCTGAAACCTATAAAGCCAACAAGGATGTCTACTCGAAAAAATGATTGTTGGTTGAGGTCGACCCTATAAAAGATTCACGTATACTCAGAAACCTAGCTCTGCCAATCTAATACACTTCCACCACAATGCGCCGATTTTGTCACCTCGACGGATGATGAAACGTGTGGAACCAATTTGCCAAGCTGATCGAACAAATCAACTTTCGTAACCTCAGAATATTTCGAGGTGCTGTATTTTCCACCTTGTGATGATTAGTTGGGTGCAATTTTATTTCACTATTGTGTTTGTATACCTAGTTCTCTCGAAAATGAAACGTTTGGCGGTCCTCATGCTCATCTTATCCTCTTGCCTCCGCAAAGGTAACTCCCACTCGTGGCACATGGGCGGATAGTGCGGGCGGATTTTTTTACCAAGTTTACTCTGGGAATGATAGCCAGACGAGACCAAAATATCTTAATCACGGACGTTCTCCAAAGACTGTCCTGATAACAACAATTTAAAATTAATCAGGCTTAACACTTTGTAAAATGTCTACATTGAAAATTTTTTATTCGAACAGCGACATCTGCTTTTATGCGAACCGTGCGCAGATCCCTCAGGTATGAAGTAATCCCCCAATTGGTTTAACGTTTCCACAAAGATCGGGTCTCTTTTCTTGTCTTTGATACTTCGGCTGTAGTTATATATTTTTTGTGACCAGCCAGGCTTCCACCAATCTTTTGGCGATTCAGCTAGCACAGCGAAGGGGACAGTTCACAAAATGTTTCAACATGCACCCTGATAAGTCGTTAGTCGAGCAGCCACTGAGCATTTGTCTGCAAAATGCCAGTTTCACGAGAGACGTTCCGATAGAAAATAGTTATGTTGCTACCAGCTGCTCGCAGCACCGGAATTCCAGAATGTCTTTCTAATTCAGGTTTAAATACACGTCTTACTAAAGTGCGCATGTTGAAAGACACCCACAAAGGTCGATCTGATGAACGGGCATGTTGCCTATGTAAAGGAATGCATAAAGCTCTCTAGATAGATGACGTTTGTAAGTTGTGTGGAAAATATTCGAGTTATGGTTGTGGATTCTATCGCTTTAGACAATTTTCTTGCAGAAGATAGCTCATCCTTGATTAACATTCCGCGGCTCACGAGTCTCACCGATACTGTAGCTCGATTTTTAAGGAGTATCTGAACACTCACTTAGCCACGATTAGACGGTCTATTATCAGTGTGGTCAGTCTAGCCCTAGACGCAACAAAGGGTCGTCGTTTGTTCAGCGAAGCGGATTCAGGCGACAAAGTGATACCGACTGCATTGCTGGCCAATGACTTTTATTGAATAGCTCATGAGGTTGACGGAGTACGTCAGGCTTCGAGAAGATCCTTAGATTGGTTCGGCAGCAGAAAATACGGAAATTCGTCTCCTGCCTCATGTGAATGGGACCACGAGCTGATAAATAGGTAATCAAGATACCCTGCAATATCACAAGTGTGGAAACCTATCGGCCGCTGATTTACCAGTTGTTTATCCTTTAAGGGCTATACCGTATAAGTTACACAATCGAGACACAAGTGAAACGAACCAAACGTGCACGCGAAAGCAAACAGAGCAGAAATGTAAAAAAAACTACACACTGTCAACGTGCGGTTGTTCGGCTCTGATATACTGACCTCAACTTTTCTTATAAATAAGTTTGTTACTGCAGTTGTTACACTGTATGCCTAATCCACATATTATTTAGCATAATTCCAAAGTCAGAAGTGAGCGAATCTACATAACAGAGGGTGTCTGACAAAGAGCGTGGCGCCAAATTGTGGGATTCAAATGACAGCCTACACATTGGCTAAATTTTTCACGTAACAAAAGCCTTGGTAAATGCGGCTTCTTGTCAGAACAAGATAAAATTAGACGAAGTAAATACCTAGGGACTGGGGATACGATTGACTAAGCATTACCAAACTCAATAGCGTATAGAGTACCCGCTCTAGTGAGCCATACAATCCCACTAAACCTAGGTCACATAAGCGCGATCATGTGGGATTCTGTTCTTAATGATGCTTTAAGGCCAAATTAATTCGGTATCAAAGAGACTCACTCAGCTGAAAAAATCGATGCATTTCCAATTTGCCTGCTATATACAGGATTCCCGTATCAAACCCAGGTTTATACCAGTCACGCGTTTTCAGATAAAAAAGTGCACGTTTCATGTCGAAATAAATGGGTCCTTTTAGCTCTGGCATTCTAGCCCTGTGGTTTTACAGCACGCACTGTCAACCCAGTTGAAAATCTTCATTTTCTCCTTTTGTAGCCTGGCGGATTTTACTGTCGATGACCGAACAAATCATTATCTTCGTAGATTCCTCAAGTTACTGAGAAACATTTGGGCGGCCTGACGCATCAGCTGCTGTGGAGATATTGGTTTTTTACTGGATTAATTTTAAAGGCTGCATACAAAACATCCAGAAACCTATCTCTCTATTGTTCGGGAAAACAGCGACACACGGTTGCTTTAAATTCTCATCGATTCTGTAAAAAAACTGGATCTCGGGACTATGCATAGCAGTATTTTGGGGTAAATATTTTGTGTATATATTTTGCATCTAAGTCAATCGTATGAAGTCATTGTTTCTAAATAAATGAAGGTGAGCATTTAAATATTACTGTAGAGAGAACGAAGACGATCACTTTCATTTTATTGCGTCTAATCAAGAATTAAAAAAATATTCTAATCCGAAGGCGATAACCGTAATAATGACAATAGATATATCAGTCAACTGGAAACTTAGATTTAGGTTGGATTATTCCAGAAGATACAGCAGCGTGCTCGAAACGGGATCAAACACGAAGACGGTCACCAAACGTCTGTATCTTTAACTCTGCACATTTGTGCATAGGGCTAGAATCCTTTTAAGCATTCGCCCGTAAATCACACCTTAAATTGTGCGCTTTGGTTGATTAATGCGCCGGCTCAATAAAGTTTCGTTTAAGGCACCCGCAGACTAACTTTGGTTTCTAACATCTTGTAAGTTTACGTCTTTGAAATCTGTTGAAAAACATTTTACGACATCTGCTGCCACTGAAACTGCTTAGTTGACAACATAAATTCATTACACCGGTTATAACATATCAGCATCAGATGGCTAAACAGTTCGCCACAGAATTACGGAATCAGTCATTTGCAAAATGATAGCCCACAAATTTATAAGAAAACCGTCATCGAACTTCTAAAGATGTGATACAAAATTAACGACAACTGTAGACAACAGTGACGTACACATCGTCATCTGCAAGGAGGATTGAAGTAAACTGTAACACTGATTGAACAGGCGATCGGTTTGAGTTCACATGCTCAACAAGCCTTTAGATTGGTTTATAAAACTTGCCAGATTCTCCACAATTCAGCAACACTTTGATCAACACAGATTTGTTCCCAAGAACTAAGAATTTCAAATAGTCACACGTGCTTGGTAAACGCATACGAATCTCGTAAGCATACATATAAGCACTGATAGGACGGCGTTCTAATGCACACTAAGTTTGACTGCTTGATTCCACAAAATGCTTTCCTCTCACTATTGACTAATTAGACTGTAAACAACTGAAAAGAAGTAGGGAGTGCCAATATACGGGCTCCTCCTCCAACTATACTATTATTCTTTTGGATACCTAGCAGAGAACTTGTGAAGGACAGTAAGCAAAGTCACGTATAAAGTTACTCAGAAACTCGATAAATACAACAAAACATTGTTCTTGTCTTTTCGTACTTTGTAAACCAAAGATCTCGGTTTTCTATGGATCGCTTAGAGCATTCCAATTGTGAACCACGTACTCGCGAGGTATTGGCTCGCAGGATTTTAGTGAAGCAAGATATAGTCCGAAATTTATCAGCACAGATTAAAAACTACTATTCAAAGTCCAAACTACATTTCCGATCTCAGAACCCCGATATCCCATTTAGTGTTTGGATACATTAATTGTAAACCACAATGAAATTGGTGTGCGTTATGTGAAAAGTGTTCATCAAAACATACCATGTGATTTACATCTACAATGCAGTCCGTATACATTTGTCTTTGGCCAGATCAGTGTTACAGTCACAAGTCGAGGATTCTTTAAAGCGAATGTTTTGTTGCATCCCCGTTACGTGGCTATTTTCTGCATGACTATATTATACATTGTTCCAGTTCGACTGAACTGGAAACATTGTTAGCTTTTGTACCGGTTTTGTTTAGTCCATGTATGGACTATGTTTGAGCGTTAGAACTTGTTTAAAAAATTGTAACATTAATTCAAAGTTGGGGAGAGTGGTTGTGCGTTGAGTAGTGTTAACACACGTAACACTACTCAACGCACAACCACTAGCCAACCGCTACGCACAAACACGCTCCCCAATAACGCACTGGTGTGTCAACTCGATTGGTGATAAAACGTTTGCAGTCAAATTGCCCAGCCCAGCGAACAAGCCAACGAACATCAGTGTTTGATTTTGGCACGCCTTGAACAAGCGATCTGAATTTATATGGGCAGCGAATAGCGGTTGCTCCTCCTGTAACATAATAATGATACTGGCGAAGTAAATTCTACCGCATTAACGGACTTACTTATGCTTAAAATGTTTGGTTGACAAGGCTGAGATTTTTTCGAGCTTAAGTTGTATTTAGGCTATAACATAATGAACATAGCGAATATGCACTCATTTGCAAACCAATTGGGTTCTTTCGAGAACAACATAAGGTTGACGGAAACCCGAAGACTGCGCCTACTTGATGAGCCCCAAGAAGGGCGAAACCGGTCGTGGGCTGTCGATGGATTTTCAGCAACCTTATGAGTAGTAAATTACAAAGATATACATGTAACGCGATATTTCAAATATCGTAGCGACTGAAACATGAGGCGGCCTGGTGCAGCACATTCAGTTGCCTGAGAACATCATCAAAACACGAGAGATTCAGCTGGGTTCCAGGTGAGTCTCTCGAGAGAACCAAATTGGTTTGCAAATGAGTGCACATTCGCTAATTTCGTGCAATTTGGTTTCAAGTAGAACATAAGGTTGACGGAAACCCGAAGAATGCGCCTACCTGATGAGCCCCAAGAAGGGCGAAACCGGTCGTGGTCTGTCGACGGATTTTCAGCAACCTTATGAGTAGTACATTACAAAGATAATCAACATAGGTTTGTCGAACACATTTGAGTGAAAGATGTATTAAAAATAAGCCATATTACAGTCTCCGTTGTTCACTTCGTAAGTTTCCTGGGTCATTTTACGGATAAATGTTGTCGAAGGCGAGAAAGTAACTTACACAGGATGTCTGCGTATTTAACTATCGAACAGGGATAAGTCAACGAATCGTTGGTTACTGTCGCCTAGATCTTTTCGCACTAACGTACTGTTAAATTGTATTGTTGCACAAGGCATTGTCAGACAACCTGTGAGTTTGCTTTATTCTTGAGCTTGGAAATATCTTTTTATTTGTAATCCTTGTTGTTCCGAAGCCTGAACTGAGGGCATGAATGAAAATCCGCTCAAACGTTGCCAAGTGCAACTTAAATTTCCAATAATATCAGAAAAGCCTTTAAAGTTAATGATCAAAACCAGTGTCTTATAATGCCTCAATGCCAATTACATTACGAACACATAAATTGAAGAAGTGGGGATGCTTTTCAGTTGTACAAGTAACGCAAAGGCCAGCAAATTGAGAGTTGCTGGGATGCGCCTGGTGCAATCGAAATGAGGTGCATCACTGAAGCGGTCAACAGAGTTTCCCTGAAATGACGTATAAATTGGTGTCCTCAAACTTCGGCCAAAGTGTTGCCTATACCGCCTGTACTATCAAAAGTCATTGTGTTTGTGGTGCAGCTGCATTCACGAAAAGATCAACAAGGGGTCGCAAAATATAACCCAGGTGCCAATACCAGCAGAGTTACGCATTACTTAGCTGGGGATTGGTATTCAATGACTTTCCATGAAGGCTGTTTTCCTATGCAGCAAATCGGTACACACAAATGGAAGTAACTTGCCAATAATATTAATTGTTAGTGGCTATTTTCCATAGTTCAGGGAAACAGTATAACACGGCTAGAAATTTTTTCTTTCTAGAACCACTTTAGTACTCATATTTTAGACGCGATTTATGGTCTAGCTGGGATTTCCGAACCACGGAACTACCAGTAACCAACGGACAATCAAGCAACATTTCTACGGTACATTGAGCTTAGTAGATCATGAGTATAATTACATTGCATTAGAAAAAATCACAGCTTCTGAGAGCTGTGTGAGACGCTGCAACGGTTTCGCGCTATGATATGGTATGAAGGGGTTTTTACTGTCTGAGAGAGTTGCTTGTGAATATTACACCGTTATTAGCTAGACTTAATCTCTATCCCTGAAATCAACAGGTAAATGAAAGTTACTTGTCAGTTTATACTTAGTTGCAAAAATTGTACCGACTTTCATATTTTCCCATTGTCAAATTCTCTGCAAACGCCACATTTGAACAATCACTCAAGGTCCGTTGTAACCATTTTCTCTGAAAAACAGTCGATATTTAGAAGCAAGCAGTACTTTTGAATGATCCCTATGAATCTTCTATTGTGCACCTGAAAATCGACGTAAATGAAGAGGACGCTGCAAGAAACGCGTACACACCATGAGACTGAGGAAATTCCTATAGAGACAGTTTATCTTAGAATCCATCCCCATTTATTACCAGGACATGTTGGACGACAAGAACATAGAAAGTCATAGTTTACCGGTGATACTATTGATGGGGACGCACGCGAGTAGTATGTATTGTTCGTAGAATTTTGCTTTGCGTCTATTGAAAAAGGGAGGTCTGTTGCGGAATTCGTGGAGCCACTTTGTAACATTTGCTTGGATTTGACAGACGAATGAGTGGAGTCAATGAATCCTCAGGAAAATTCAAAAAGACTCGTTCGGGAGAGGATTGGTATCCGGTTTTTGTAACTAAGATGCAGATTAGAGTTTTGCTTCCCTGTTCAATGGTCTGTAACCGGTCAGTTGGCATTTTCGAATAAACAACTCCGCAGCGAAGACTTTCTTCCTTTCAATAGTATCAGAACAATATACCTTTGGTTTTTTAATGGTACTGAAACATTGCACCAAATACTCTGAACCGTTAATCTTCACCTTTATTTTTGTCAAAACAGCATTTAGATCAGGGGTGTATCCATCAATATTCTACTTTTTCTCGGATGCAATTTCCCTTGACAATTTTGAAACATTATGATACGCTTGAGCAACTAATTTAGGTGTCCTGAAAGGGAAATTGACGATCATGTTCACCTTTACAAGGATGTTGCCCATAAAGGTTTACAAGTCAGTCAGATATGAACCGGAGAGCACGCCTACTTGTTCAGCAATATGATATATTTTAACGGGTTTTGTGCAG
Source organism: Opisthorchis viverrini (assembly GCF_000715545.1). Classification (NCBI taxonomy): domain Eukaryota; kingdom Metazoa; phylum Platyhelminthes; class Trematoda; order Opisthorchiida; family Opisthorchiidae; genus Opisthorchis; species Opisthorchis viverrini. Next base: position 861,832 of record NW_008751848.1, read on the forward strand.
AGTTTCGGTGACCATTTACTGGCAAATGACCATTATTTCTTAAATACACCTGTGAAACGGCTGTATTTAGTATTGAAAGGTGTTCAAAGTGGTTGACTGCTCTGCCAAAACAGTTTCCCTGCGAAAGGTCCATTCGAGCGCCTCAAATTTCTAGGCACCTCTATTCAGCAAACAATAAAAAGTTCAGAAATAAACAGCTCAAAAAATTCACTCTTCTGTCAAAAAGCAAAAAATGACTGACAAGCTCACATATATCGTCGTAACGATGAGTAACCGCCGTTCCAATGGTTTCATGGTGTTCATTTCCATGAAACATTGAGTTGAATTTAAGGCTTGTTTAGCAGTAGCGTTTACCAGTTGTGCTAAGTCTGTCAATAACGTTCAGTAGTTTTGCATGCAGGCCGTGAAAAAACGAAATAAAATGTACTTGGCTGGGAGTAATCAAAGCGTTCCATGAGGGATAATAGTGCTTTTTGATTATTTTTAGGCTCAATGGCTAGATTGCGCCTATTCCGGAAAAATTGGCGCGCGACTACTAAGCTTTCTACAGTCCCGTTTGACCGTTTTGTTCTTGAAGGACAGTAGCCCTACAGGTATATATGGCACAGTTGTAACATCAGCAACCTTTTTGATAAAAGTAACCAAGCCTCAAACAATCACCATCTGACGCCACACATTTGGGCGTTTTATATTTTTTTCGTCTGCAGATTCGTTTCTACATTTGATGAACAGAATGTTTTTTCCAGAGTCACGATCATTGGAAAATCTGGTCTGATGGTTGCCAGAATTGTTTAGTGTTCCCGAAGGAATCCTGTTCCATCCATTGGTCAAACGAAACTCCGAGCGACAAACTGTAAGCGGGTGCCGGGATTTATGTCCAACGCAAACTTTTGTTTTGGTCGTAACGGCAGGTGGCGCCTAAGTTGGCCGTGCTAATTTTGGAAAAAATGATGACTTTGAAATTCTACCACCGCAATTTATAGGTAAAGATAATTTTTTGGAGTTGGAAGAGAGGCCATGGGCTGTTATCGGCAAGAATGCAAATACTAGACTCCCACTGCTGTGTTTGCACAGCATTTGAGGATATCCTTATAACGTAACCGAATTGAACGTTGTTGCCATGCTTGATAGAATGAGCTGCGCAAATCTAAGAACCATTGACAATCTGTTTTCAATCAGCCTAGATCCATTTATCATCACTAGTACATATTTAAAGAATAGAACAGGGTCTAGAGTGGCGATTGAGCGACCGCGTCAGTGTTTGCAATTTTTCTTCTTGTCAAGTGCGTGAGGTTGTTAGTTAAACTTGACACATTCTGTTCACACATATTTTGAAAAACAAAGTTATTTTTTACCTGAATTCCCATAATCACACAAAAGCTGCAGCTGCTGTGAGGTCCGCAGTTTTCTCACAGCCTTGACTCAAGTAGAAACAAAAACAACGAAGCAACAATATGTCTTAACCATAGGAATTAACTCCCAAAATTGAACGCAACAGCTATTTGACATTCCCTAAGCTTTGTGATGCCACATCACAAATAAAGCTATTATTGCCGTTATTTATTTACCTGTCCATTCATTCATATAATGCACTCCTGCAAATTTCAACATTACAAATTTCAGCCGCCAACGTGTTTTTTTGCCAAAAAGTTATATACTGATTACATTTCCCATCCAGTTTAACGTAGACTGTATGCCGTCACTGAGTCTTTCACAAGATTCAGCCAAATTAGCTACCTGTTTGTGTTTCTCGTGTGCTTGCTGCCGACCTCTCCTTGCCCCTTTGTCACCCAACCTTAACATCATCTCACTAGTTTATAAATAATTAAAGCGTCTTTGTAAATAGGATGTCGCGGTTGTGACTGACTCATTTTTGCGCCCTTATGCAAGTGCCCGATCCCGGAAATTTCAAACAGATGAACATGTTCGTAGTTAGTAAAACTCACCTATGGACAAAATCATAACAAAGGAGACTTTGAGTTTCTACTTACGACAGTATGTTTTCTGACAGTCCTTTTACAGTGCACAACCAGCCCATCCAACTGCCAGTGCACCTTACCATGCCGTGTTTGGGAGCACTGACCAAGTGATATCAACATACATAAATAGGGGAGCTAAACCTGGGGAAAGCAATACAATCGGAGATTGCATCGTGCTCGTAGATGCAAATCGTGATTCGATTGAATGTACAATAAATTAGTTGTAGGCATGTGCACATTTAGAGATGATCAATAAAGATACAAATCCCATTTTTACAACCCAGTTTCGATCCAGCTGTTGACATGTAGAAAGCAGCTAAATCCACTGAAGTGAAAAACAATTTGTGAAAAGATGATTTTCAAAATCGATGCTTATCCCAACCTTCCCCTTGAATACTACAAAAATAACATTCCCCCAAGAATTATTTTTTTCTATATTGGGGTATTTCTGGGCTTTTGGTGTGTATAGACTATTTCGTATTAATCGGTGTAAAAAAATTGGATCAGCCATACTTAAAAAATAGACCCTATGCAAAATGCAAATGGTACTAATTTTGGGGAAATATTTATTACTAGAAAACATGATTGCACGACAAACACACTCCATAATCGTGATAAATTCAGTACGTATTGCAAATTTTAGGGAAATTAGCTACGCACGAAACAGCAAAAACCTAATCAAGCGAGAGATGGTCGATCGTAATGTTATAAATTCCAGTTTAGATTTCGTCATGTCACTGGGGTCAATCAGTGCTGAGGGACAAAGTGCACTGTATGGAGGTTTCCTCCTTGTTGAGAATTATCACCGGTGCACATCCTACGAACTTCTGAAAAACCTGAATCCGCAACCTTCCGACCAGTAGCTGAACACTTAACTGTTCGGCCATTCATATCTGTACCATTTTACCTGCTGAACTGTTTTTCATTTGNCATTCATATCTGTCCCATGTTAACTGCTGAACTGTCTTTCATTTGCTGACTTTCCTTAACGTCGTCTGACTCTTTCTAATGTATAAAATGATCGCTATTCAAATCAAAGTTCACGAAAATAGGCGACGTTCTTGCAGAAAAATATACCAACTGGGAGAGGATACATGATGAGTTTCCAATTTTAAGTCGTTTAATGACAGAGTAGACGGGATGGACTGAAAAACCACTCCTTTTACCAGATAACAACAGTGCTGGGTGCGTGAATGTTACGGTCTGTTGATTACTACCGAGCACAAATGCACCGATGGCACACCGAATTTTGTCAGGAGTAAGCAGCAGACTGTGAAAAAGTCGAAGAGTGACTGGAAAAAATCAAACATGAGAAAGTCGAGCACATGACTTTCCAAAGGGATATGCCCCAGCGGACAAACGAATTTACCAGCAAAGCACGTGGCAATTGTGATAGAATCGCATTAGGATCAAGTGTCAACAGTAACTTTAAAAACGGGCTATACGAAGTGGTTATACTTTTTATAAAAGAGATTCATAGACTGAAATATATACGGACAACATTCATTTTGCGAAGAATATTAGTTATTTTGTCGGCGCTTAGATCATATTCGAGTGTACCGCTCTGTATAAAATTTCTTGTTATCAACAACCATGTTTTACCTACTGTCTTATGTTTTTCAGTATGTGACCAGCTTAACTTTAGCTGCAAACTTTAAAACGATTCACAGTGTAACAGTTAGCTCTTTAGGCCTTTTATAATCGGTATCTGTTGTGAAACCTTATTTTTCACTTTCCACCCGAGGGAACAGGGCGAGACGCATCTCCCTAGCAAAATAATTCAGGACCTGTCCGATGAAGATAAATTTTGTCCTGTGAAGAAAACATAGTTGAAAAGTGATAATCACGGCTGAGTGACTACTCAGAGATACCAAATAGCCGATTATCATATTATAAATATCACTTTATCCGGTTACTATTATATCCGATTATCAGAGACCGGTGGGCAACCAATTTCCAACATGTGTTATCTCCTTAATATTCTTGAACGAGGTTGAATTTGAAGCCCGTAATTCTTGAGTATTTCTTACGTGGAGGATTCAAATCAATGGTTAAAGAAACAGCATGAATCCATTTGTAGAAATGTACGTAATCATAGCGTTCTCATCTATCATCTATCCCAAAGTCGCTCAGTTGTGGGAAGGAAAATCACAATTCTAGTACCTCCTATCTTTTTACAAAAAATCAGCTGATCGAACCGCTTTATTATGTTTGTATCTCTCTAAACGAAACCTGACCAGTTATCGAGCCAACAGACACTTCAGATGAAGACATGCCCTCATTTCAAAACCCCTAATAAAGAAAGCCCACATGAGGAAAATTGCACAGTGGGACATGAGTGACTCAAAGAAGGATATAAAACAACCGAGCGGTTCAATAAAGGAAGGACCCTGCCAAATGTTTTTGGCTTTGTGTACATGATGGAGTTTATGAAGCCGCAAAAAGTGGGACAGCCACCGCATCACAGTTGATAACAGATTACGGAAGCTACTGGATGCTGCATGTTAGGTTAGAGGATAAGTTATCCATCAGCAGCTTATCTCGGTTGACTATCGCTTATTTTTCAGATGTTCCGGAAATTGGGGACGAGATCTATTGTCCCTCCTTAAAGACTTTTGCCCCAATGCCTCAAACCAAACGACCAATGGAAGTGCTGCTGTCCTAGTCGATTTCAAGTAGCGGGTCAATCTGATTGAATTGCACAGTGTGATCCATCAAGTCCCATCACATCTGCGCCAGAAGATCCGACAAAATTCAACTACAGCAACAGGATGCTTCCACCATAAATTCACGAGGGAACAGTGGCCTTACCAGTCTTTACAAACCATCAAATCATAGCGACTCCTTAAATTTAGGGAGATTTGACGAAAGGTCCATAGTTTGATCCCTACCTCCTTGACTTCCCCTGGGCACAGGCAACCTGGCAGTATAATAAACCTGGAGCTTCTCTCGGGTGGCGTAGCAGCCAGGCACCGAAAGTTTGTTACGGTTGAACGATCGTCATCAGTGACTGTGGCTAGTCATTCATTTACAGCAAACTCGAAGCTTCCGGAAACGAGCACCCATTAAAATATCCAGTGAAGACACTGATGACCCAACGACCTCGTATGATTCGTCATAAGCTCACTTGTCGGCAGACCATTTAAACGCCTCGGAAAATCATGGTGAGTAGGCTGAAGTAGACTATGTAATAGAGCACAGCGTTTGCAGCATCTGGGTGCTTAGACAGCTAACAGTACAAAACGTTTGGTGGTGAAGATCACTCCGGTTAAGCTCGGATCATATCAGATAGTCGACACACAATGAATAATGAAAAACGATTGAAGGCACCACATACGGCTTGACTATGGACGTATTTTTCTCTGAAACTCAGAGGCCAGTAATTTGTTTATTATTTATTATCATTTTGGGTATTAATTTGTTTATTTATATAGATTTTTTATTATCTAATATTTTTCCATGCATACTAACCGCACAACCATTAACCCAACGCTACGCACAACTACGAACTGATGATGTCACCTCGATTGGTGATGAAAAGTTTGCAACCAAATTGCCCAGCTCAGCGAACAAGCCAACGACCAACCGCTTTGTACTGAAACTATTCATACAATGCAAAGGTTAACTGAATGTGGGCTTCTCCACTTGAGAGGCCAACAACCACAGCTTTTGCATTGAAAATTACATGGTATGGGGAATAAAGGTCAGTCTAAGATCGGATGGGGTAAAACAGTGGCACTATTCGGCTGACCATTTGCTTTCGTTTCAAACCTTTTGTCACCAATCCAGGAAAGAAAATAACTGCGTGGTTGGTCCGATTGCTTTCTTGGCGGCAGTGAATTAACGCTGTTTGTGTGGCGGTTAATAAACTGCCTACTCAACCAGGCCTACTGTGTCTAATCACTGGTTGCTGGGACGAGCGATCCCCTTAGTTTGTTAGTTGACCTACCTACAGGTTTATGGATGTCCAGCTGGTCTAGACAATTAGTTGCGGTTACCACGCGTCAGCCCAGCTCTGAGAAGAAATTCACGGCCACCATTACAACATAGACTAAAATTGTAGATCTATGGATTGTGCGTTTTTGCGCATGAAGTATATGGGTATAATGGTTCAATTTCTCTTCCAACAAAAATCTATTACCGTGAACCAATGATTTTTGGTGAATCTAAAATGTCAGAGAGACGCCTTCAATCTCATCCGACTGTTACAGAAACGTACTCTGATTTTTGCAAACAACAACTTAAATGTCAGGGCTCATTTCCGATGCAATTTTACTCCCCGTTAAAAACATGTAGTTTGTTTGGGATATGGCTAGTGTAAAAAACTCAAAACTACGTACCAAGAGACATACCAATGTGACAGCCTGGCGTCAGCGTCGTGCTGCTTACAGTGATAGACTGCCTCCTAGACAATCTGTGTGCAAGTGCAGCCGAATGCGTGGTGAAAATCGGTGAGGTAACCTGATTTGACAAACGCATGTGACAAAAGGCTGGATGAAAAAACACGTTTTGCCTGACAGTTCCCCCATCGTGCACATTGTCCATTTCTGCGAAATTGAGAACAGTTTGGGTGGCTTTTACTTGCCTGTTTTATACCGATCAATAAGTACAAAATTAAGCCCTAATTTTATAGTCAACTGTTTGAAAAATTTGCTGCCTATCGATCCTGAGTAAGAGAAACGCCAGATTTATCGTAGTAAAACAAATGGGTGACTGAATTCAGTTTGCCGTCCAATAGGTGGCTGAGGTTTAATACAAGCACTTCGTTCTTCAGAGCATGTTTCACCCTCAGGAAGCAGGTTACTTTTAAGAAAGTTAAGATAAATTAAAAGGTTCTTCACTGATCAACAGAAAATTCACTAAAACCTCTTGGTAGTTTAGCATTTACACCGTATATCTAAATTTCCCCTAAGCTGTATGAGGAACTGAGGCTTTGAAAAGTTCTTGACTGATCACAATGAGTACCATCCAATACGCTCTATAAGTCTAGTTCATGCGCAAAAAATAAGTTCATGCTGAATACCGAGGTGTGCAACTTGCAGACCTAAAGCACTTACATATCTTTGAATTCATATTTTCACCTAATGAATTGTCAGTGAAAAGTCATCTTCACTTACAGTGTAGTGACAACTAACCAAAATTACCGAATGCGTTTAATAACTTAGCCTATTCTATGAATGCCTGTACAGGTGTGAGAAGTTCTAAGGTAGGTATCAGTGCTTTAAAACCAGCTCCAGCTTCCTGGTTTTCCCCAACTTCTGAGCGTTTAAACTATTCATCTGAGGATTGCAGGTTCGATACTCTCTGGAGTTTCAAAAGGTGAAAAATTCCGATGAATTTCAATGAAGGTAAAATAGGCTGTAGACACTTCACTACAGACAGGATGAAATCCGTGTTTACAGTTTAAAAGTCCCCTTTTACGTCCAGCTCGATGTCAATAGTGATTAAGCAGAGGTACACATGACTTTGTTCAAACATGTTATGGTTTATTTACTGTGCGCAAGGGTCCTGTGAACTGATCATCATTTTGTCACAGTTTACTTGCGGGTACCCGACACACAAAAGGCGTCAAATTCTAACACGTTTCTTCAGAATAGGAGATTGAAAATAAACTCCAAGTGGAATGCCAGGCATGCCCGAAACGCGATGTAGCATGTGCATGAATGTAAAACAGCTTCACCATGCACATCCAAGCAGTAATACCATGATCAAATACACTGCTAACTACCTTACAATCTGTTCGTTCTTTGGGTTAAAGATTTTTGTTTTACACCGGTTTTCGTTTGAGATTTATGTATACTATTTTCTCTTGGGTTGTGTTCAATAGTGGCAGTTTTACTAGGCTGATACGCCCAGAAATGGCGCGACATTCATTTGTTCCACTAGGAATTGCTCTTCCTTAGGAAGAATCAATGCTTTAGGTAAGATCCTGCGGTTTGTAATCTCTAAGAGCTCTTCATAAATGTAAACAACATGTAAATAGACATTCGGTAGCATACCCAAAAAACAACTGTGAGCAGTAACGAACAGCAAGTTTAGATGTTAAAAAAGTGTCATTTACCAGGTAAGGTTGGTCAGCTTTCAAGAGTTGAAGGAAAAACAACAGCTGTTGAGTTTGTTTGAAATCAGTACACGAATCCCGTTGGTAATGCATGCAACAATGTAAACTGTGCTTGGAAGCTAAGGAAACGACTAAAATTATGTCACATAAAATTGCGAGCGTCGGACTGAAGTACCAGCTTATCAGAGTTAACATCAAGAATACTTTTATGGACTGCGGGTTGACAAAACTTAATTAAGTACTTTCGTCATAGCAACTGGTTTCGTCGCTATCACCGTGTTGTTGATCACCATTCTGGGGAATACGTTACATTAGATTTCCTCACAAAGCTGTAATTATCCTCACCTGACCTGCGGATCTGTAAGTCAGAGTGGACATCATGGAAAGTCTCTTATGGTCAACTGGACCGAAAGCTGAAATTATTTGTCTTACATTGTTGTGTTCTTTGTTATATGGATAGCTCTGACATGTTCCACAGTGTTCTCTCATTGGAAAGTCAGGTTTTGTGTTGGTTGGCTCAACTTGGCGTGGTAGCTTGTGATGTCGTTTGCAGAAAGCTGACGTTTATCGCTGTGTTTCGGTGAAGCCTTCTCCATCTTGATTGCATTCACATCTGTTCATCGGCTTTGTGTACTTATTGCGAATGCTTTGCGACAAGCAGAGTAAATGGATCAACTACACGTGGTTTGTCAAAAGCGAGATCAATGTGCACTAGGGTCGGACCGTTCGACCAAATTGGCTTGAACAAAAGGATGATGTCGCTGACCAGCCACTTAAATCGGGTAGCATCGTTTTTGACATTACTGTAAACCTTGTTTTCGGCAAATCTAACGGTTTGAAACGGATGCGCAAGGTCGATCTCATTTTTACAAAGGACGAAGCAGATCTTTGATGCTTCCTGATTTTCCAGTATGTGTTGTCTTCGATTCCGGAATGAAACTTTAGTTGAATATTTCCAAATAGTTTATTCTACCAACAAAGTAGTAGAAGTAGTAGCATTGATGGAAGGATATTCCACTAGACGAGTGTAACTTCCGTGCTAGCGCATGTCACCTGAGAAGCTGATCTACAAGTAAACACCTGATTTCAATCTCATGATTAAAGGATCACCTTTTTAACGGAGATGATTGAAGGATATCTCGCTTAGATATGAGTTAATCAGGCAGCAAATTTATTTGGTCCCCAACTTCCAACCAGAATATCTTGAGTTATACTCTCCCTTGAGCTTCATAGGGCGCGCACTGTTGATGAGGCCAACAAATGTCAAAAATGCTGTTTAACGCTCTTGGGTTTTCGGTTTAGATAACCCTTACATACTGGATGGAACCGTGTTGAATTTTTTTAAAGGGAACAAAGACCACCTTACAATGATTTCCAACTATTCGGCGTTACTCAGATTTTTTTATTAATCGAGGGCACATAGATCAATCTAGTTTTACCTTAAGTAAGCAAACAGTCTGATTAGTCTTTTTCCTGGTATTCCGACAAGTTGGTTAGCCCTTCTGATAAAAAAACTGATTGCATAGAACAGAATTATGCTCGGTTATTTACTTCAAAGCCATGTGAATAGTAGCCACATATTGGTTGAAAAACCTTGGCATCGTTAACGAGTATCAGTAACGGTAAACAGGCGAGCGTGTTGATATGTACTACACCAAAGCGAAAATACGTTCCGTATATGACCAGTCTATTTCATGATGACCTTCCCATCTAGGCAGGATAACTAGGGGGAGTGACTATTTTTTTATTTCAGCAAAATAAAGTGCTGTATCTTCAAGTGCAGGAGCGTTTTTAGCGTTAGGAGTCATTTGGCGCGGCTGGACGTTTGTACGCCTCCTACGCACTGCGACATTCTGGCTAACTGAATGACGCTTCACACAAATTTGTGTTGTCATCTACAGCGTATCAGAACTAATTCTTCCCGATGCGCTTTTTGAAGTGTTCATTGTTGAATGCGACCCGGAACAATATAGGATCATATGTTACGTCCTTGAGTGTTAAGCAATAGGAGGACGATCTTTGTGTGGGCACAGCACATGAATTATCAGGTGCCAGATAAGCAACCTTCCAAATCTATTTAAGTGCTTCACTTTTTGACAGACACACAGTTACAATAAGTGAAAATGTCCTAATTAATTCACCTTCCAAATGCCCGTATTAAGAAGAGATGACTCTCTCTTGTCGCAAGTACTGATGTAACGAATGATCCAGCTACCCTGGTATTGTCAGACTGAGCAAGGTTGCATACTGTGGGAATATGCGGAGACTCAATATCGTAACCGACCGGATAGCAAACTGTACGCAAGACTGATATACCTGATCAAAAATATTTTTATCTACAGAGTTTATTTTGCAGGTGTGTGTCAAATTTATGATTTTCTTGTTCATGACTAATAAAAAATCGCATTGTTTTCATCTGAATGCTTTACTGTCAAGACCAGAGTTTGCACAAACTTCGGGTATCTTCGAAAGCAGAAGGACTGTTTTGAAGCTAAGTGCATTTAGCTGTGCCTGATGCCTTGGCTGTAAGCACCATTTTTTGCTGCTAATTATTAACCTGGCCAAGAGTTTAAATTCTTTCTTGCTTAAAAAGCGAAAATAATCACCGCATATTCTGAGAAAGTGCAACCCTTTTCGGGAGAGTCCTCGGCAATGCCTAATTTTTTTTCATCTATTCATGGTGTTCATAACAAATTACGTGCTTTTGCTTTCATAAGCTCAGTAGTTTGTCCAAAATTTAGTTAGTGCTTTTATTACACATGTTCTTCTCATCCGAATTCGTTGTAACTTGACATGTCAAATAAATACTGTTGTGTGTCGTTTTTTCGTTCCAACGATCTCTCAAAGATTGTCAAAATCCTACGTGCATCTTTGCAAGTTTGTAGGAGTTCTAAAGCCCTTGAGTGAGAATGTAGCCGATTTTCTGTGGTTACGTAACGCTTCTGTCTGGTAGTTTTCTCTTTTTTCAAGAGGCGTCATCGAACGGTGGGTTCACTGTAGTGATGCTGAATATGGACGTTTATATATGCTTTACCGATAACTCAGGCCAACAACTCATTGAAAAACAAACATCATTCATGAACAGGTTCCTTAGCTAACGGCAAGTTGAGACTGCCTGTTGCGATGAATATACACATGTTTCCTACAAACAACGGATTCAAATCGGTTTGTAAAAAGCGATAAAATGAGTTTCAAGAAAATGTATCCGATTAACATATCACAATAAAGTTACTGGTAGATATGATTGTGCATTTAAAATTGACAGGATCGCTTTATTTCGTAGGAACCTATCACCCGGAAGTCATTGGCCAATTGCATTCGTAAACATAAAGTGTCCTTGCCAATAAAACCCAGTGTAAGCTTGTTTTCCGGAGCTAAATATAAAGGATATCAGCCTTTAATTCCTTTTTTGATCTAAATGCTTCGGCGGCACCGGTTTTTGACAAAGTGTATTTGAAATTTTTTCAAGCCAGTGCAAAAACAATGAAAGGCGCACATGGGCACACCGATTGGCGGCAGTCGAATTGGCTAGATAAATAATTATGTGGAAGACATAGTCAAAATAGTATGGCATGTATGATATATAGCGTATCCTTACAAAGTAAGTAATAGTTATAAGAAAAATTAAAATATCACCGTGTCGCATTGAAAACTAGGTGAAGAAGCCCGGAGTTAAGCTTTGGTCAAAAAACCTGGTCGAAACTTCGGAATGAAAGAAAGTGCCCACCAATATCACTGTAGACGTACACCGACCAAATGCTTGTTTGGATCATGATTTGTTGGCAGATGACTGCAGTTTAGTCTGAAAGATATAATCACTTTGAAAGAATGGCAAAATAGTTTTGACTATCTTCCTCATGCAATATGTACCGGTGGTCATGAAAGTGTCCGAATCTGACTGGCTTCTGAATCAGACAAATCTAGATGACAGAAGCCTTCTTATAGCGTATGCCACATTTTTATTTCGTCCTTTCATAGCGACCTCAGAAGCGCCTATTTTACCAGCGATAACGTTATTATTATTGGTGAAAATCCACTTAATCTAGTGAAATAATTTGTTCATCTCGAGTATTGATGTAATTACGCTGACCATGGGAGGTGCTTTTGTGTTGAGTGATTCAGATCCATGCATACAAACCCTCAGTTTGAAGGGCAGGATAGCATTTATTAAACACCTAAACAACAAGATGTACGGATGGCCAGATAAACCTTTGCTGGTGGATAAACTATGGTATACTGTTGTGTAAAACGATGAGAACGCTATTCATATGTGTAATACATTTTGAGTATATTTGCAAGCTCATTTGGATCAAAGACAAAGTCAAAGTCGGAGGGGAAGATCATTACTTGCCTGATAATGATCAAGGATTTTAAATCCACTGTTGGTTGGACTTGCAAATTTTCTAAGTGATGCGTCAGTTGGTTTGTTTGTTTGCAGTTTTCAACCATTTTACAGGCTTGGACTTATGTCGTGGTTGCACAAACTCGCCACTCTGTATATGGTTGATCGCTGCCTGTTTTTCAAAACTGTTATTTTTTTAAAAGCGTCTGACTCACTGGTGAGCAAATAGATCAGACTCTGTTGAATGAATAGAAATGAAATTTCGGTTCACTTATATTGTTTTGACGGACAAAAACCTGAAATTTTTTTTTTTTTTCCGATAAATAAAATATTTCGGTTCACTTATATTGTTTTGACGGACAAAAACCTGAAAATTTGTTTTTTTTTCCGAGTAAATAAAATTCCTTTGTTTAGAAATGATTGAGCGAGTGGGTAGAAGTCTTATTGGTGGCCTCTAATTATTGTGCATGGCGTATGCTAGCGGAATGAACAAACAACATTTCAAGGTTTTGTGTTCATTGTTTAATGATGGAAGTCGATCCCATCACAGGACAATCATGATATGTGTGACCGGTAAACAAACACACTGAACATTCGTTTTGCTCAGTAATGCATACGGCAGGAAGTTTGGCCGCCATTTTGACCATAATGGAGTGCGATCTTTTTGGTGATGCATCGCCTAAAATTAAACAAGTTAGCAGACTGGATACAAAGGAGAAATTATCTGTTGTCATGGCATCTGGCAAGATGAAATATTGTGCTATCCGTACACATATATATGTATAATGTAGCGAAGACAACCTGGTGATCGGTTTGGAACTTTCACAATGACCTAAAAACAGTCGCAGTACGACCCTTGTCCTCTTATTTGATGAGTGTCCCTCAAAGACCGACGTGGATTTTACTGAACTGTTTCAGCTATTCACGCTGAACCTGATCTTGTATCGGTTATATGTCTGGCAATACATCGGTATAAATAAACGAAGTCAACTACTTGGTAAACAAAGCTGCCTAATTTGACTCCGGTGTGAGACATATAATTGCAACTCGAATAACTTATTGATCTTAAAATTTACTTCCTTGGCTACCGGGAGCAAATATCATCCGACTTTGTGGGTAGAGGTATCAGTTCAATGTGGCGCTACCAATGTTTAAGTTAGTTGTCATTAAAGCTCTTGCATCCACTTTTAAGACAAATTAATCGAAACATAAGGACTGTGACCTATCGGTGTTCGTAGACGTTTATCTCTGCGACTTCTAACGTTGAACTGTGTGAATGGCATTTGATGGGTTATTTTAAGTATCTGTGGCAGTGAATCAAAGTTGGCTAGTGATACCTTATACCACGACAGTAGCCTTGAATGCGGATTTTTTCAGACGTATGGAAAGAAATAATCGGATTGAACAGACCCTCACGTTAAAAAAAGTTAAATTGTTCTTACTTCTTCAATACCTCAATTTGATCGAGAAGCATGTTGCGAAACCCCCGTTAGTTCGAACCGAATAAGTAACAATCTATTCTGCAAAAACTAAAATGCCCTCACAATATACGCTTTTACATAGCACTCTCATTTGTACACCTTTAAAATCCTGTCACTTTCCGCGTTACATATTTCTTTTAGCTAGTTGGCATTTACACAAAATGTTGATGCAATATATATAGATTCTTTAAAAATTCATCCTTCATTCATCTCTCAGGCCGCAACTTGCGAGCAGTTTGGAGCTGGCTGAAATTGCAGAACGACAATCTGCGCGTCAACCCGGCAGAAAACGATAGCTGAAAAACTACCAGGACCAGCTTATCAAAGACTAGTTATGGCCTATTTCGTTCAAATTTTTGCCTGTTTTTGGGGAACTATTGTTAGGTGTTTAAATTTATGCTATATTACAAAGCACATATACCCACTATTTCCATTTACAAAGGATATTTGCGGGCAACCTTTGCAATTTTTCCTAAAACTGAATGGTGTATTTCATTGCTTATTATGCATTTCTAAAACATGTTTTGTGAATAATGTTTCCTCTAGCGAAATTCCATGCTATTTAGGCATTACTGCAGGCCAGCTTAACAAAACCTTATTGGCTAAAACTGTTACTGGTCAAGCTTAGATTCCAGCCATCCTCCGAGTGTTTCGTTACGATATCATTGAGTCGTAGATCATCTCCACTCCCGGCGAATCGTGTCACCTGATACGCTAACTTGTGTTTAGAAAAAAACTATATGGTGCCATCAGATTATTTTTCACGTTGGTTTAGTCAGACAAGAAAAAAATTGGAAAGAGTCACTCAAGAAATACGACAATTACCCCTAAATATTAACATTTGCAGATGATCCATGCGTGGTTGCAATGAGAAAAAAAATTCACTACACTCCGATCAGAAGTTTCGCTTAAAAGTGAATTTTAATGAAGAGAACGCCGTTTTAAACGTGTGTGACCTAAACATGCCTTATGCATTACTAGTAAGGAATCTCCCCAAACTTCTTAGCAATCCACGTCCACCATTTGAAAAAATTTAAGCTTTGATCTTCTAATCAGGACAACGGTTCAAAAAATGTGACAGCAGCGATAAGTTTTAAGGCTGCGATGGTTGTTTTGCTTATTCACGAGAACGGCTTCACATTTTCCCTTTCCGACACTCACGAGTGGAAAGAATCTACGGGGCAATCAGAAAAAACTTCGGTAGTTCCTATTTGCATTGTTGTAGATAAAAATATTTGCGGATTTCTGATGATGTATATCACAGCTAGCAGCCTCTTCCTGTAGGAACTATTCCGCGGTTACCACAGATATGCGGCTTGATCCTGACAGCATTTCGGAGAATATCGCCTCCTGAAGAACTCCAAACAGACCGAAACAAACAGCGTTTGCGACGCTCTCAGTCACATCGTTCAGTTTTGAAACTTAAATGCTAACATAAGCAGCTTAATGCTCACAGTTTTACTTTACAATGACCTAACCTAAGGCAGTTACCAGCTTGAACAACTATGCCACTGAGGATTAAAGTGAGGTCGTTCCACAAAACACTGGCAAAATCACGCGGTGTTTTGAGATATCCAACCAGGCTATTTTAGAATGCACTTCAGGTTTTCGGTTTCTTTCGACCATCACTTTCTCCCTTTCTAACTTTTTTCCAAACGACAAATGTTATGAAAGATGGTATGACAGTCTAAACGGTATTCTAGGATGTTCATAACACAAAAACATTTGCAAGGCTCATAAGACTGTATACCACATACCCTGGTATTAAATACAACAATGTTTAACAGGGGTTTGCAGTAACACTGGCTCTGTGTCAGTCGTTCATAAATGATGAAAATTGGATGGAATTTTACGTACAAATGTTAGCCTTACTTGGTCAGTTTTGTAAAGCTACAACGGCTACAACCACAAACATATTTATTATCATATTTTCATCATCATCAATATCGACAGCATGACAACGATGCCTCTCTGAGTTAAAAACATGAGCTATTTGGAAGGCTTATCGTATAAAAATAAGGATGTGAAAGGAATTCACTAGTAGCATACTACAATAATTTTGAAGTGCCTACATCTCCAGATATGTCGCTTTGAGGACATAGGTGTCTCAACTTAGCAAACGCCACCCGACCCCGTGGATTCATACACCAATCTCGTCCGTTACGCTACAGTCAGAACTAATACAACTCCCCATATATATGAAACGCTCCAAGGCTTCGTGTGTCGTTACCTGGGTTGTAAGTAATGCGCCTAGAAACTTCATATCCAGGAACATGACCTTACAGTTTTGGATGTAAAATGCATACCAAAGAACGGTTGACTCATATCAGTTCAGCAAAAACACCCGCGCCTTATTCGATTATTCGAAGAGTAGAAAAAGGCCGCCTGCACATTTCAAATCTACAAGGGATTGGTCACTGGCTACTGGACGCAAGTTTTGATGGATCCAGCGCTGCGCTTACAAAATGGACCAGCGGCAAGTGGTGACCTTGTGAAATAATGCGACGCAGCTAAATCAAGCCAAAATTTTCCAACGATGTCTGCGGTTAAATGGCACCAAGAGAGCACATCAAAATTTTTAAATCTATAATTTTATATTTTCCAAAATACATTACACGATTACTACAGAATAAAAAACTTCTGAGTCCCTCACCTCAGACAATACAGAGACTCAAATCAAACGGCTTAAAGAATGCTACAGGTTGCGTGCAGTGCTACAAGTCTCTTTTAATACCCCACACACATCATAATTCCTGGAGTCATATAAATTTTCTGAAACTGTTTACGGAATTTTCACGCTTGGAGCTTTGTTATTTGAAAAACAGCGTCAGAAATTCAGTCGTGGTATCTTATGTTTATGAAGAATCATAAGAGAAATGAGGCTATCAAAGATTGTATGAGAAGGATACACCACGACCCTCGGGTTGGTAGCAGAGCAAGTAGCCATACATGGCTGTTTGGCATCATATGGCGTTATTAATAATCAAGCGACACGTGCAAGTAACCCTTTCCGAAGTCTCACGTTTAAAACTGTTTAGTAGTGAAGGTATCCATATATGAGGGAGGCAAAGTGAACGAAATTATCCGAGTGGGCTAAGGAAAAATCTCCAATACCCTGCTCATTTTAAACAGGTAGGTTCTAACTACGTTTCGCAATGTAAGCCATAATGTTGAAAATCCACCCCGCTTGAACAATCACCCATTTTTCCATTACCCACTTTATTTCAAAGACGATTCTATGTAAAAACACGAACAGGCCAAGTTACTGGATAATGTCCGGCCAGAATCCGTTTGGAAGTTAGCAAGGATATTTATCTACTGATTAATCAGTTACTTTGGAATAATTCCTAAATAGCAACAAGCTGATTTATTAGAAAAACTGGATGGGGATTTGAATAATATAGTTTAATGAACAGTGCAATAATACGCAAAAACTGGCTCCCTTGGTAATGATAGGGAGTTATGGAAAAGTATTTTTCTACGCCCCCTTCTGTACATAACATTTTGCGCATATCCGCCGTGTGCGACCAGACAAAATATGAAATACTAGAAATGGCGAAACCAACTTAGATACTGGCGACGGTTTAATGTTTTGCCAGAAAATGCACTAGAATAATTGATCTGCCTCGGAATTTTATTCAAGATTAATAACCCTTTTG
Organism: Opisthorchis viverrini; assembly: GCF_000715545.1. NCBI lineage: Eukaryota > Metazoa > Platyhelminthes > Trematoda > Opisthorchiida > Opisthorchiidae > Opisthorchis > Opisthorchis viverrini. The sequence continues at coordinate 879,354 of NW_008751848.1, forward strand.
TTGCTCTTGTTTTATGTTCAACATTGTCCCACTGAGCAAAACGGATGACGCATTCAATCATGTGTAAAAGACAGGTGCACCGCCAACCGTGCAGGTGAATGGTGATCATAAAGAGGCTCGTAGGTAAACGTCACATCAAGATGTCTAGACCAAAGAAGAAAATACAGCATGCAATTTCTAAATTATAAGTTTCTTTGGATCACCGACGTAAATGAATGCTGTGACTAAGCGAGCAACGAGGGAGTTTTGCACTTTTCAAGGGAGGTCACTTAGTTTTGTGTACCTTAGGATGTTTACCTAGAAGTCTATTCTGGATAACTTCCGCTAACAAAATACTCCTACTAATGCAAAAAAACAAAAGCTGGCTGATGAGAGCATTTGTAACCTAATTAGGATAAAACTCAACGTTCCGCTTTTTATGTATGGTGGACAATGACAAACCATAAGTATTTTAACGAGGTTGTCAACAAGTTAGTAATTAACCTCTTACAGACAGGATATTATATGATAGGTTTTAGGATACAAATTATCTGGCGAAATAAGATCTCTTTTAGGAAATGCCAAGCAATTTGAATTTGACGTTTAGGAAACTCAAAATGTGTGGGCTGGTTTCAGCCTTTATTCTTGTATTCCTGGTAAAACCCCCACATAGTGACCACGCTCGGTGCTTTTTGTGTGCAATTAATACGGTTTGCCACACCTTGCAAAAGTGGATTCCGACATTTACTAGAGAGATTAGCGCACAGCTGTTCCAGACTTGAATGTTCCATGGATTATTCATGTACTATATTATATATATAAAATATATATATAATATATATTAAATTTGAGTATTACCATTTAGGAAGTTTCGTAATTAGGAAAATAGGTACAATGACTCCATTTAGTATTAAAACATCTGGGTTATTTTATTTGGTATGTCAAAACAAAAAACCTAAACTGCTGGATTTCCGAAACTGTTTAGAAGACTAACCCATATGGCAGGTGGTTGAAAAATAGCCTTCCTCAATGCGCAACACAAAAAATCTAGTCATTTCCAGATACAAAATTTAGACGGCAAAAATCCCTTGCCTCAGACACAAATGTATCGCATGCAAGACAAAACGTTTTTGTATTTGTTTCGAAAGCTGCAGGAATGTTTACGAGGTAGAAAAGTGGATAATTCAGCAAGTAATGTGCGCGGATGAATTCAAATTACACGTTTACACATGCTTAAAATAGCTATAAATGAGAGACCGTTTTTCACCGAATGAAGAATGTATCATCAACGTGTGCACTGTGAAATAACAACATTTCAAAATGGAAAACCAGCATAGCGATCAGGATCACCGATTACAGTAAATATTATCCCAAAGAACACTTTGAACTGCATGATTTTGAACTGGAGAACATTCAGATAGTTTATACACCCAGTAATGAAATAAAGGTTATGACCGGTTCTTCATATCCGTAACAGTATCACTTACGACATGATTGTGTCAGTGTAACCCTGTAAAATTATAAGCAGCCATACGAACAACATTTTGAAATGCATCGCGCACGTTACCAGCATTTAGACAATAACCTGAATTATGTCATCACTGTGGGTATTTTTACCCGACTTTTGAGAGTCCTAGCAAGAAAAAAAAGCCGACTTTGCCCATTGCTGTTAGATTTGTAACACCGGACTGTCACGGAGAATTTTTGGTCGTGCTGAGTAGGATTTTCACGTCAGACAGAAGCGGAAACTCATTATGCTAAAAAAACTAAACGACTATGAAATAAACGAGCTTGAAGCTTCAAATTTCAGGGAACAAACGCCGTTCCTGGCAAAATTCGTTTCATCTTACAAGAAAAAACCGAAATTAAAAAGTTACATCATAATATACAATAGGTCTGTAAGGAAAATGCATTTTTACTGTACAGGATGATGAGCTGGCTGTCTTGGAGGACGTGCATATGAGTATGCAGACACTATGAATGAGGTTCAGTATGGCTTGAGGTTTTGCTCTACTGGAATACTTGGACAAGCAACCAAATCATAATCGAGCACTGGTTCGGTATTGCTGCAGGTCACTTCCGGAGAGCCGCCGTCTTTATACACAAAATACATTGATGCGCGAAACTCAAACACCACACTGTGCGTCCCTCTGAATTACCCGAACATGGGCCGCTTACCCAACGTTTATCGCTGTCAGTATCCGCTTGGAAACTGTGCCCATGTCTTTACGAGCTCGGAGAAGGGGTCAGCTAATCGCCGCGAGCCCACGGTGATTGGTCGATCAGTCGACGGATAAGCAGCACTGCCTGAATGGCATGATGGCTGCGCATCTGAATGTAGCTTGGTGGTCTTACAACCTGTGCAGTTTGAGCTCACGTCAAAGGAGGTCGATAATACCATTGTTTTCATGAGTGTTTCGAAACTAATCAGGAAGCTGACAGCATTCTTACACTTTATATGACCTTGGGAATGAAAGAAGCGTTTTCCCTCCAGCGTGCGCCCAAGTTAAACGCCCTTACTGCTGGGCGACTACATGCATTTAGTGGTGTTTTATACTGATGCGTTTATGAGCAGTTCAAATACAAGGAAAATGAAGGTACCGTTTACGCCTGGTACGTCATTGAAGAAAGTGTCAACAACAATCCTCGGTGAATAATGGTGCTGAAGAGATAGCTGATGTCGAACATGCATTACTTAGGGACAAATGTACCCCGTGTGAGGTTAATAACGAAGCAGATTCGAGATCCGAAACTTTACTACAAAACTGTCAAAGTTGCTGTGACATCTAGGAATACAAACTGCAACCTTGTGAAGAAACGGCATTTCCTGTGTTTGCTAATTTTCATCAAGTTTGGTAAAGCCAGTGGAAATTTTAAAAGCTAAGGGACATTGTGCACTAGATTTTAGACAGTATCTTTGCCTAGTCCGTCCAATTTACGTTTGAAAGGAAATCTCTTCAAATCGAGTCAGATTGAAGCCTCGTCATTAGGTGTCTGGTTGTGTCAAACATGGGGCTAACAGAATTGTTTGTGCAGATATGGCAGCAACATGGGATAATTATCACCAGATAACGCGACCTTCAGGCACTGCCAATGATGCCTGAGTGCTGATCCTAATGACCTCATCACACGCACGCGGTACGATGAAGAGGTGTTCCGTTACTGGCACAGACAAGTCCGATCAGTGCAGTTGACTTTTAGACATGAATTGTGCACATGCACGAGTCACCCAAGAATTAAGAGGAAGTTTCTCACCTTATCGAAGTAACATCACATGAATTATTGCTCTCAGTTTACCTTATGTCATGTACCTAAGTAAATACTTTATTGAGACATCTTGGGGTATCACGAAAAGGATGTACAAATAAACAGAAAAGACGAGTAGTTTTACCACTCTTATTCTCTTACGACAATTTTTGGAACTATTTCATAGTAAGCAACACCAAAACTGTGTCAAAACGGCCAGGTTTGGAAAAACGAATTCGGAATAAGTGCATCAATCATTCTCAGTTTAATTGAAATCCATCTGGAATGAGTAGCAGCGGAAGCTCTAAGATGAATTGATTGAAGCCTTACTTTCATTATGAAAATAGAGTCACCGGTATTAGTACTGTTTTTGTCCATCACTCTTCCGGGCGAACGTTCTTATTGGCTATTGCAGGTGTTCCGAGGCCACCCGATCATTAAAGGACTCATCAGTGAGTCGTTGGCTGGCTTAGATGTCATATTTAGTTAATATAAGAGGCACCGTCGCTCATTTACGTATCGCTGAGCGGGAAAATATCTCCGGCAAACTGACGCAAATAGTATCGAAATGGCGTTTTGTAACCGTTTGGCTGCCTGTCTAGTGTAATGTAAGATAGACATAAAGACTCCAATTATTGTATTCTTTTGGGGTGCAAGGGAAGTTTAAAGTTTTCTACAGAAACTTAGGCCAACAGAAAATGCCACCCTATACCGAAGAGTCGAAAAGCACTGTGCAGCTGTCGGCGGAGGTTGATACTGGTGTTTTGAAAATGCCTTATTTTTCCACCGTCGTTCAACGCGGATAATTTCAATTTCCACACCATCCCCAAGGGGTCGGTTTACCAAGTTGTAGATACGGCTGATTTGTACACACATATCACGCATGTATGTATGACTGTGGCATTACTATCGAAAACGGCAGTGTCAGTGCAGGCAACAATTTTAAATGAGTTATGAATCTGAGTTGAGTGTGATCTAGTATTCTCATTTCTGTTACTGTTAAGGAATTGATTAATCAACTAAGATTAGAGAAATATTTGGATAAGTGGTAGATTGCTTGCATCGAATGCTTCATTCATGGGTAATTACCTGGATTAGTTTTCGTTTGGGTCAAAGGCCGGTAAGTTGAGGCAATTTTAAATGGGAGCCGGTGACAGCAGCTAATATGGCAAAAGGCACCCAGCCTGCATTGGAGTTCTAGGATTGCTGGACAAGTGCTGCGAGGCACTGCGAATGTGAATGAGCCTAACTGCATGGAATAAAATGTAATTTGCTGATAGCGAAAGATGCGGACTGAACAGCCTAGATGTCTGAATTGCCCCGAGGTGGCCGAAATTCCGATAAGAGATTACTGTGTTCTGGTTGTGTTAAATGATTTATCCAAACTTCCGGGTAATCCATGATCTTTAACTTCTTCACAAGGATGCATCGCATGTTAACACTGTACACAGGGTTAGAATACAAGTAGCTTAACTGGGTTGGCCACGGACCTGATGAGGTCCTGATGAGGTGGTCTGAGTACTGTGCCAGTACTGAGCACCAGTACTGCCCGAAACTAAGGTGATTTTTCTATCAAGCGTGTTCGTTGGAGGTTAGAATAATGCTAAACTCAGCGTCATGAAATCGTAACTGCTGGGTACTGCCAAACATAAACTAACGATGCAGGACATACCAGGATCCACTTTTTGAGTTTGGAGTGATATTACCCTAGCTTGTTCGTTGGGGACTCGAGATAGTGAACATTTTTTTAAAAAAAACAGAACGTTCCAACTCATCAAATGCAAATGAATGAACTTATGCTCCGATGATGCAACTTTGTTCTTTTACCTGGCAACGAGCTCTGTGGTTATATCGCGTGAAACATTTTGGTTAAACATTTGTTTTTCGATTCAAACGTTTCTGGGAATGATTAAAAATCCGTTGACAACTTCTGGGATGACTTTAGGAAAGCAACCATATTGTCTGGCTCGGATTTTACCAATTTTGTAAACCACCGCCCAGGAATGAATTCTCCCCGAATGAAGGTAAGAATTATGCTAATTTTGTCAAAGCGGTGTACGTTACGAAATGTATCTATTGCCATGGAGCCTGAGCATACCGAAACAACAATAGAGCACTGTAACAACAAAAGTTGCAAATTCTTGTGCTGGCCTTCGGCTTAATTGAATGCGAATAAAATTATTGTACAGTTATTTTAGGCAGCCTTGGCAGCTTTCATCAGAGGAAGAAAATACTGAGAAATGACTTATTTTCACTTCAAGCACCACCCTCAATTTTGCATTTGACTGGCAAAAAAGATTTACCTTGGAATGTTATCAAAAATGTCAGAATTAGTTCACTCTGACAGTAATTGGAAAAGCCTCTTATCCAACTTGTTGAAATGTATGTAGAATGAGAAACGACAAGGATAAAGGGAGAATGCGGATGTGTCGACCACGAAGATTTGAAGGAAAGATTCCCTGTTTCGCAAAAGAAATTTTGAATTAGCTAATTCCATCTGTGTGAGATATAAAATGCACTGTGGATTAAACTGCCATGGCATTTCGCAGAACCATTCCCATGCAAGTGTGTTCCGTAATTTATCTGAATTTATACTGACAAAGACTTGCAGATGCTTAATATAGTTCGACAGCCTACGACCAACTTCACCCCACTAGGGACTGTTCAACAAGGCAGATTCCCCAAGGTTCCGCTAGTGTTTTTTCAGCTTGAGCCGAAATTGGATGCAGTTAATGAACTGCACTTATTTCATCACTACTTTCAGTTACCGGGGACTAAACTTTATTCCAGGTGAGCATCTGGGTTATGCTGTTCGTCACTTAAATGTGGTACAAAATTGGGCTCCTAATGATTCGATTGGATCCATAGTCTAGAAGTCGTAGTGGGTTCTGTAGACGAAACACCCTATTCGGTCACACATCATAAGTTTCGGTTAAAGAATATCATAAAGGAGAAATTTTTCTGTTCAAAACCAAATGAAGTTGCAACTGATTGTATTTCGCAAAAATCAAAGCCCTCAACGAACAGGTTCTTGATATAGTAAAAGCAGGATAATTGTCAAATTTTAGACAGAAATAAGCAACTCATTCATAGAAATACCGGTTGTTTGCTTCCGTGGTAATGTATTGTATGCGTTTATTGTGCATGAATAATGCACCGTTCCCTTTTTGCTGTTGGGACATTGTTCAAATTTTGATAAGATTGGGCAGATTCACGAAAAAATAAGTGCCTACTGCCCTATATTTGAAAGGCAAGCAAAAATGTGTGAATCTTTTACAGGCATGCATACTCAACTTTGAGCTTCACTCAACATATTTCCTAACTATAACTCTAATATCCTTCATTGGAGTATGCTCACAACCACACTTGATTAAGTGGGTATTGCAAGGAATTACTCTCGTCATTACAAACTGTCGTGCTCACCATCGGGAATATTTTAGCAGCGAGCTTGACGAACTCTAGGATCGTGACTATTGACCTGAGTCACGAACTATAAATGAAAAAATGGTGTTCTTGGAATGTAGTCAAACTTGCACCTTCTCACTAGTTAAGCAAATCGTCCACAGAGTAAGCCAACTCGTGAGTTTATGATGTTGACAAAGATGGAACATTTTCTGCGACTACTGTATATTTCATTTGTGGAGATCTTGAAATCGCAGGTCAGACAATTCGCCCACAGTCACAGTAGCTCTAGCCTCCCAAATGCCCCAGGAGTAGCTGCATAACCAGTAGCCAAAAGTAAGGACATCTTTCAGGAATATACCGTCTCTCTTGTGAGGCTTCCCCAAATGGGTGTGATAATCTGCTGAGAAGGAATGTTTTGAAGTCTTATACCTGGGATTTTAGCCAATCAATGATGAGCTGTTAGTTTATGACTGTGCAATATTTCGGACATCTCTTGACTAAATCTACGGCATAAAACACTCCAAATATCGCTCGTTTTGAGGAAAATCGTGAAATAGCCAAAGTTGCCCTGCTGGCCCTTGTATTTCACTGTGCTACGTGAAGATAGTATGTCACATCTCGTTGAACTTCCTTGGTGAAAATCATAGCAGGTTGTTGGGTGCAAAGGCATATACCGTCACGGGAAAATCAGCAAGGTACCGATGTTCCGGCTAAACTTTTATAGCCCTAAAATTATTTTCTTGTATAGATTCTAGGGGGTGAGAATTTCGAATAGTACGAATTTCTTAACTCTAAATAGATTATTACAAAAGTGGTGCACATAATAAAAGAAATTGATAAAGCGCAACCTAAACTAACCAAATAAAAGTCCAGCCTATTCCGTCGGTCCTGAACGACTAAATTTTATAGACTTTAAGGGAGAGATGCGCTGGAAATGTCTGCGAATGAAGTTAATCATCACGAGAGAGATGTGCGGCTGAGTTACCTTTAATCGTGTTGTTTCATCGAGCTTATTGTAGCAGTCATTATCCATTTCACCTTTGACCCAAACATCATGAAAACTGGGGCTCAAAACCTCTGTTAGTAGAGGGTTCGGTCTAATGCCGATCTTGCAAGTGAACAATAGATGAGCGAACATAGAACTTGCATTATTGGTTGTTTCGCGGTTAGGCTGGCTGCCAAAATTCTCAGTTTAGATCTACATCCTTACTACATTTCTAGAAGCAACAAATTGCTTATTTGCTACGCTCATTTCAAACGCTTCCGTTAGGATTTTAGGTATTTCTATCATTTGAGAGAGTGATCCTTGGAGATGAACTTACACAGCAACGTGATAGATCATAGAATTCCATGTTTTTGGTCTCTCCAAAAAATTATACAGCTTCGCCTGTAATCTCCTATAGCGCACATCTGTTCGACATTGTCGCACAGGCAGGGGTTTTCCGTGCAACGAAGTACGACGGACATCCACCGTACGGGCAATAAATGCAGATGATGTGCTCGATGAAGTAGTTTGTATTGGAACTGGAAAAAAGTGTTCATCTTGTTCCACATTGTCCGCAATGCGCACAGTATTATGCGATTTGGCATCGCGCTGTACAACAAGTAAATCCATTACCTGAATGTCGAAAGGCCACTTGAAATCATGCACAGTTGCGTCATTTTTACAAATGTTCAAATTGTTCACTTAGTGCAAATCCATCGAGAAGAGAAAGGGACTCATATTTAACAAAGTGGTGGGTAACTCCTCCACCGGATCATTCACACTCTGCACGTATAACATGAATCTTTTGCAAACAAACGTTTGCAAGTGCCATTGGCCAATCAGTGCTCCATTTATTTGCATGCCGACCGCATTGGTTGTTGGGCAAGTTGAAACGCTGGGCAGTTTCACCTTGGTCGTCATGTAGAGGGTAACATTCGGATGTTCAGTTGGAGTGAATCTGCTTGTGAACAATATTCATCTGCCAAGGAAATCGGTATTAAAATTGCAATTCTTGTTCTAGTTTTTCTATGTAGAATTGCAAGCAATCATCATGCTTGTTGAATTTAGGCTCCGGGTCGTGGAAATATTGTGGATACGGAAAAAGCAACTAACCGGAAGTGGCATTCACAAGCACAACCTCAACATAACACTCTTCCTAGTCAGCTATTCATGGTTTTCGGGACATTTTGGGCAACGATCAAATACTATTAGGTTTGCGAAAAATCCCAAAAATAATTCTCCCTCGTAAGTAAACTAGAAGCGCATGTGATTAAATGAAACTTTTCTTTAACCTGTCTCGATAAAATTGGCGAAAAATGTAAATAGTGCTACATTTTAGCGAATATACACTCATTTACAAACTAATTTGGTTCTTTTGAGAAACTCACCTGGAACCCAGCTGAATCTCTCTTTTATGGTGTTCTCAGGCAACTGAATGTGCTACACCAGGCCGCCTCATGTTTCAGTCGCTACGGTATTTGAAATATCGCGATACTTTTATATCTTTGTATAATATATATCTTTGTGTATCTCATAAGGTTGCTGAAAATCCGTCGACAGCCTACGACCGGTTTCGCCCCTTCAGTCGCCTGAGAACATCATAAACGAGAGATTCAGCTGGGTTCCAGGTGAATCTCTTAAAAGAACCAAATTAGTTTGCAAACGAGTGTATATTCGCTGATTTCGTGGAATTTGGTTTCAAGTAGAACAAAAGGCTGACGGAAACCCGGAGGCTGCGCCTATCTGATGAGCCCCAAGAAGGGCGAAACCGGTCGTGAGCTGTCGATGGATTTTCAGCAACCTT
>NW_008751848.1:888992-970261 GCF_000715545.1 Opisthorchis viverrini
AGGAAAGATTCCCTGTTTCGCAAAAGAAATTTTGAATTAGCTAATTCCATCTGTGTGAGATATAAAATGCACTGTGGATTAAACTGCCATGGCATTTCGCAGAACCATTCCCATGCAAGTGTGTTCCGTAATTTATCTGAATTTATACTGACAAAGACTTGCAGATGCTTAATATAGTTCGACAGCCTACGACCAACTTCACCCCACTAGGGACTGTTCAACAAGGCAGATTCCCCAAGGTTCCGCTAGTGTTTTTTCAGCTTGAGCCGAAATTGGATGCAGTTAATGAACTGCACTTATTTCATCACTACTTTCAGTTACCGGGGACTAAACTTTATTCCAGGTGAGCATCTGGGTTATGCTGTTCGTCACTTAAATGTGGTACAAAATTGGGCTCCTAATGATTCGATTGGATCCATAGTCTAGAAGTCGTAGTGGGTTCTGTAGACGAAACACCCTATTCGGTCACACATCATAAGTTTCGGTTAAAGAATATCATAAAGGAGAAATTTTTCTGTTCAAAACCAAATGAAGTTGCAACTGATTGTATTTCGCAAAAATCAAAGCCCTCAACGAACAGGTTCTTGATATAGTAAAAGCAGGATAATTGTCAAATTTTAGACAGAAATAAGCAACTCATTCATAGAAATACCGGTTGTTTGCTTCCGTGGTAATGTATTGTATGCGTTTATTGTGCATGAATAATGCACCGTTCCCTTTTTGCTGTTGGGACATTGTTCAAATTTTGATAAGATTGGGCAGATTCACGAAAAAATAAGTGCCTACTGCCCTATATTTGAAAGGCAAGCAAAAATGTGTGAATCTTTTACAGGCATGCATACTCAACTTTGAGCTTCACTCAACATATTTCCTAACTATAACTCTAATATCCTTCATTGGAGTATGCTCACAACCACACTTGATTAAGTGGGTATTGCAAGGAATTACTCTCGTCATTACAAACTGTCGTGCTCACCATCGGGAATATTTTAGCAGCGAGCTTGACGAACTCTAGGATCGTGACTATTGACCTGAGTCACGAACTATAAATGAAAAAATGGTGTTCTTGGAATGTAGTCAAACTTGCACCTTCTCACTAGTTAAGCAAATCGTCCACAGAGTAAGCCAACTCGTGAGTTTATGATGTTGACAAAGATGGAACATTTTCTGCGACTACTGTATATTTCATTTGTGGAGATCTTGAAATCGCAGGTCAGACAATTCGCCCACAGTCACAGTAGCTCTAGCCTCCCAAATGCCCCAGGAGTAGCTGCATAACCAGTAGCCAAAAGTAAGGACATCTTTCAGGAATATACCGTCTCTCTTGTGAGGCTTCCCCAAATGGGTGTGATAATCTGCTGAGAAGGAATGTTTTGAAGTCTTATACCTGGGATTTTAGCCAATCAATGATGAGCTGTTAGTTTATGACTGTGCAATATTTCGGACATCTCTTGACTAAATCTACGGCATAAAACACTCCAAATATCGCTCGTTTTGAGGAAAATCGTGAAATAGCCAAAGTTGCCCTGCTGGCCCTTGTATTTCACTGTGCTACGTGAAGATGGTATGTCACATCTCGTTGAACTTCCTTGGTGAAAATCATAGCAGGTTGTTGGGTGCAAAGGCATATACCGTCACGGGAAAATCAGCAAGGTACCGATGTTCCGGCTAAACTTTTATAGCCCTAAAATTATTTTCTTGTATAGATTCTAGGGGGTGAGAATTTCGAATAGTACGAATTTCTTAACTCTAAATAGATTATTACAAAAGTGGTGCACATAATAAAAGAAATTGATAAAGCGCAACCTAAACTAACCAAATAAAAGTCCAGCCTATTCCGTCGGTCCTGAACGACTAAATTTTATAGACTTTAAGGGAGAGATGCGCTGGAAATGTCTGCGAATGAAGTTAATCATCACGAGAGAGATGTGCGGCTGAGTTACCTTTAATCGTGTTGTTTCATCGAGCTTATTGTAGCAGTCATTATCCATTTCACCTTTGACCCAAACATCATGAAAACTGGGGCTCAAAACCTCTGTTAGTAGAGGGTTCGGTCTAATGCCGATCTTGCAAGTGAACAATAGATGAGCGAACATAGAACTTGCATTATTGGTTGTTTCGCGGTTAGGCTGGCTGCCAAAATTCTCAGTTTAGATCTACATCCTTACTACATTTCTAGAAGCAACAAATTGCTTATTTGCTACGCTCATTTCAAACGCTTCCGTTAGGATTTTAGGTATTTCTATCATTTGAGAGAGTGATCCTTGGAGATGAACTTACACAGCAACGTGATAGATCATAGAATTCCATGTTTTTGGTCTCTCCAAAAAATTATACAGCTTCGCCTGTAATCTCCTATAGCGCACATCTGTTCGACATTGTCGCACAGGCAGGGGTTTTCCGTGCAACGAAGTACGACGGACATCCACCGTACGGGCAATAAATGCAGATGATGTGCTCGATGAAGTAGTTTGTATTGGAACTGGAAAAAAGTGTTCATCTTGTTCCACATTGTCCGCAATGCGCACAGTATTATGCGATTTGGCATCGCGCTGTACAACAAGTAAATCCATTACCTGAATGTCGAAAGGCCACTTGAAATCATGCACAGTTGCGTCATTTTTACAAATGTTCAAATTGTTCACTTAGTGCAAATCCATCGAGAAGAGAAAGGGACTCATATTTAACAAAGTGGTGGGTAACTCCTCCACCGGATCATTCACACTCTGCACGTATAACATGAATCTTTTGCAAACAAACGTTTGCAAGTGCCATTGGCCAATCAGTGCTCCATTTATTTGCATGCCGACCGCATTGGTTGTTGGGCAAGTTGAAACGCTGGGCAGTTTCACCTTGGTCGTCATGTAGAGGGTAACATTCGGATGTTCAGTTGGAGTGAATCTGCTTGTGAACAATATTCATCTGCCAAGGAAATCGGTATTAAAATTGCAATTCTTGTTCTAGTTTTTCTATGTAGAATTGCAAGCAATCATCATGCTTGTTGAATTTAGGCTCCGGGTCGTGGAAATATTGTGGATACGGAAAAAGCAACTAACCGGAAGTGGCATTCACAAGCACAACCTCAACATAACACTCTTCCTAGTCAGCTATTCATGGTTTTCGGGACATTTTGGGCAACGATCAAATACTATTAGGTTTGCGAAAAATCCCAAAAATAATTCTCCCTCGTAAGTAAACTAGAAGCGCATGTGATTAAATGAAACTTTTCTTTAACCTGTCTCGATAAAATTGGCGAAAAATGTAAATAGTGCTACATTTTAGCGAATATACACTCATTTACAAACTAATTTGGTTCTTTTGAGAAACTCACCTGGAACCCAGCTGAATCACTCTTTTATGGTGTTCTCAGGCAACTGAATGTGCTACACCAGGCCGCCTCATGTTTCAGTCGCTACGGTATTTTAAATATCGCGATACTTTTATATCTTTGTATAATATATATCTTTGTGTATCTCATAAGGTTGCTGAAAATCCGTCGACAGCCTACGACCGGTTTCGCCCCTTCAGTTGCCTGAGAACATCATAAACGAGAGATTCAGCTGGGTTCCAGGTGAATCTCTTAAAAGAACCAAATTAGTTTGCAAACGAGTGTATATTCGCTGATTTCGAGGAATTTGGTTTCAAGTAGAACAAAAGGCTGACGGAAACCCGGAGGCTGCGCCTATCTGATGAGCCCCAAGAAGGGCGAAACCGGTCGTGAGCTGTCGATGGATTTTCAGCAACCTGTAGTATAGTACATTACAAAGTGTTACACGTTCTTCCCGACACAGCGTGTTGTGGGCCGAATTGGTTTGTTTCACACACCGGACTGTCTTGAACTTACCTTATGAGTAGTACATTACAAAGTGTTACACGTTCTTCCCGACACAGCGTGTTGTGGGCCGAATTGGTTTGTTTCACACACCGGACTGGCAAGTCTTGAACTTGGCAATGTAAAGTGTACACAATCGATAAAATACCATCACTCACTGCTCAGTTTAGTCGGTTATCTGAATATTTTCTGTAGAAACGGTTCGAGCATACAACGCCAGACAGCCAGTGCCGTGGACAGTTTGGTTCTTTGGTTTATTCGACTCAGCCATGAAAAACTGAATCATCTCTAATCAACACAAACTGTTATCACATTTCAAAACATTCACATCATCAACATCATCACATCAAAAAATTCACATCAAATTAATCAAGACCCCAAATATTTGTTATACCGGTCCTTGAACGTAACGGACGGCTTTTGAGAGAATCAAGCAGGAAGCAGGTGCTATCCAAAACAAGAACCTTAATCGGAATTTTATAGGCAACCGCACAGTACAGTACAGTGCAGAATCTAAGAAGCACCAAAGATCATTTGCATGGTTCACTGGTTTCTGAACCTCCCAAAACTAGGGAGAATTAAGTGATGACGGAAAATCGGTTATTCTCACAAATCATTGCACATGAATGCAGTGTAACTACAACATATTTGGCGTAGTCTGAGGTGAGCACTCCGGACACGTGTGTGCGTGTTAGGTAATCATGTGTTATTCCACTGGTTTAGGCGGCTACTGTCCAGCTTAATGGAAATTTATCACCCGTGTAACGCGAATAATGCTGCTAATATAAAAAAAACTAATAAGCAACTATGTTTTAGACCACTGGATGTAAGCTCGATAAACGATCACGTGGTATGCACTTTACCTTGATGCATGATATACTGTTGCAATCGTGTAGTTCCACCAAGGAACTAGCAGTATACTATGCAGTACAAGACAGTAAGCACCTGAGTTGTTTTACCACTAGCCCCAAATATGCTGAAGAATCGGGAGTAAAGGGAATTGAATCAACTCAAAGTAGGGTACCTCTAAGACGTTGTATAAGATCGCGTACTAAATACTGATCAATGATTGAACTGTGATATTTTGTAGATTAGTTCCTCTCGCGTTTTAAACTTGTACACTTAGTTTGAAGGTTGGGGAACGTGGAATCCGGCACCAGAATGAACACAATATGAAGTGATGTTTGAAATGACCAGTAACTTTCCTAAGAGGAGCTGTTTCATTTAGGCATGGGAAAATTATGTCCAATGAGCCGTTTACGAAAACAACGCTAATTCATTGCTCTGTGATTTGAGACTCCAATGGAGCTGTCGTCCTGTGATCCATACCTGATCTATAGTTGAGAGCCTAACAGAAGTGTACAACCGTTTCAACTTTACTGGAAGTGACCGGCAGTATGCGTCCCATGAAACTCCATAGGGTTTTGATCACAGCTAGTTGGTTAAACATTTAACTCTGCATCCGAGGCGGCTGATCAGCAGCTCGATTGACTAGCATTTAGACGAGATAAATCGCCACCCATTATTTAATCATGAGATCAACATCATGCCTTCACACGTTGAGTTGCTCCTTGGACAACAAATTCTCAGATGAAAGCTTCAGTTGTCGTGTTAAATTTTCTTTCGCTGAACAGCCTGAATGTGAGTATATGAATACACTTTGTTCTCCAATAACCTTAGTTTCTATTGAACGAGATTTAGCCTATTTGTAGGAGAAGCTTGATGTCACGCCAGCTTACCTGTTAATAGGCACAGAACAAACTAGACTGGAGCACGAAAACTTAAAGCGTAACGGTGAACACAAGTGGGTTATGCGGCCCTAGTAAACGGAATCTGTAACAAGTCAGAAGTTTGGAAATGCTGTAGAACATAATAAGATCGGGTGCGCCGCTTGGTTGTTGGTCTGTTGTCTGGCAGTTGAATTGCAAACGTTTCATCACCATTCGAGGTGACATCGTCATCGTCACCCACCCAAACTTGTGCTAGCCTGTTCTGTCAAGCTCAGTGAACAGACCAACAAATAGTCAGAAGTTTGTCACAACAGACTTGTTGTGTTGTTGAACCTTTAGTGTGATTATTGAAAAGGTGCGATTGGACAAGTTCAGTGTATAAATTTCTTGAGGTTTCCCTGAAGCGTATTCAACCAGTGGGTGAATAGTATTGATTGTACAGCGTAGAAAAATACTGTGGTAGCCATCATCGGAGCGCAGTGAGAGTGGTATTTGCATAGTAATTTTGACCCACTGAGATCCTGTATATTTTCAAACAAATAAGTTAACAAAGTGAACCCTCAAATCAAACAGTTAAATGAAATTTTCATCATATTTATGTCGAGACATCCCAAACAAAAGACAACACTGAAAAACGTGCCTTTTGACCAGTCCGTGTCGTTTACGTATTCAGCGGGTGGTTTCACACTCCTATTGTTGTTGTCGACAGTTTCCCACCTGATATTCTCAGGAGGAGGGTTTAATCTGATCTTTCTTCACAGGGTCTGAAGATAGCACCATGCCTGTTTATTCTGGACTCATACAAAAACGTGTGTGATGGTAGTTTTGTCCTACTGCGATGGAAAATGCGATAAACGCTAGTGTTTTTGTTGCGAAAACAACTCTCAGTGAACAAAGTGACTGTGCTCAAAACGAAGTCTGAAAGATAAGATAAGCATTTGACTAACGTGTGTCGCAAATCTCAGTGGACAATTGAAAACTGCATGCTGCAGTTGCCTCGTTACCCAATGAATAAATGAATGCTGGTCCAAAAACGAAGTATTTAGGGGAATATGTAGAGTGCTTCTATTCCCAACTTGTGTAAACTGTACATCCCGTTTGTGTTTCGCAGTTTTACACTTATCCGGAACCGCTGACAAAGTAGATAATGGTCTAGCATTTTGGATCTTCTGACAGGACCCTAGAAAGTTGTCACGGTCTGTGACAAACCGAGCGTCATCTGAAGCTGTTGCAATCACATTAAGCTTGAACGTCTCACAACCTAACATTCAAAATAAGCTTTGAAACTTAAAGTTGTGCCGGTGCTGCAACTCAGTGTTTCTCTTTTCAGAAACTGAAGCTTTGATCGTCTAATCCTCGACCATGGGAAGAGCCCTACAAATGTATCGCATAAAACGTGATGTATAACATGGGCATTTATACTCAGAAAACAAGCCTCACTCTCTAAGCTCCGTTCCCTAACATCCCCTGCTGAAATACAGGCGATGGAAATGGATGGCCATTTCTCGGCATTTGTAATTTGCACCTGATCGGTTACACTCAAAAGTCATTCATGTTAGCTGAAAACGGTAAACAGCTTAGGTCTCAGTGAATGCTTTGGGCAGAGATGACTCAGTTGGATACTCAGTTTAGCCACACATGATAAAGTTGAGTAGAACCGTTTCGGTTGCCCTTTTATCGTATCGCCCATTCTGCTTTCCAGTTTGTAAAATTGTGCCCAAATCGTCTGTGCTGAGATATTAATTGAGCTTTGAGTTGACAACTCGTAGCAATAAAAAAATATGCTCCAGCTAAACTTCCGACGTTCGGCTAGCGAAATAATATGGTGGAATGCCGTTCACTTTGAACGGCAGAAAATTTGAATGCATGCTCTCTCGCTTAACGGCATTCCCATATTTTTCCGGAGCCCCACAAAAAGTCCACTTCACATTTTCATTGGTCTATAATTGATAAGCACACAAAATTAACTGAGTGATGTAGTTCTGCATTTTACTTTTATTCAACTCTTTGAAAGGGGAATAACTAGAGTATCCATCGAACGAGGAACCACCGGGTGAATCTAATTACTGTCCCTAACGGTCAACGATGAAAATGATTTGTTACCGCCAGGCTTGACTACACAGCTTGATTTGACCTTAACCTTAACCCCTATCAACCTCGTAGAACATAAATTTTGTAGCCAGTCAAATAATGGAACGCGAGATTTGCGTTGTCCATTGTAGAGGGCACTGATATCGAAATTGTATTGTCGGACGCTAGTGCGCTGCCCAAGCATTTAGACTGTCACTTCGATCGCTGCCGAAACGTTGCACCCTATTCGCAAATCGTATCAAACAAACCAATGTTCTAGTGCTCGTAAGTCTGGTTCAGTGCGTTTCGAGAGACTTAACAATTTTCAGTATGTCGAGAATAGCCTGCCAAATTTAGGTTGAATCAATTTGCGTGAAGAAAACTAAGAGTGAATTAAGGCTGAGATCAATCAAGTGGCGTTGATAGTTCCCCATGCAAATAGAGATTAATACTTCATGTGAAACAGAAACACAACCCCGAGAAGGCAGCAGGATCAACTTTATTAATATTAGTGAATTATGTGCTGTCAATCTTACGACCCAAGAATCACAAAGCCATAGTACGCTGAGCCTTATTTTATGTACCATTATACTGGAAAATCGCATCCTTTTTACAAGTTTATGACTACCTTACTTCGAAACAAAACGCCTTTGAACTAATTTAATTTGTTCTGTTTTAACCGCACCATTGAATTCCTTGCTTGGTTTCTCTATTTCACTGCCCAATATCGGGGGCACTCTCTCAGTGTCGATTCCCTATCGGTCGCTACAAGACACTGTATGTTACAATATCACCAGTAGCAGTATCACCCACTAACTACGGTACACACAGATGTTGACTGGGAACCTAGTGACGTTTTGGACAACTATGAATTCCTACGGACTAAAGCCAAGGAATCATCCAGTACTCTACACTATAGGGCTGTTTCCTTTGAGATATTTTATCTAATGATTTTTGCATCGTAACAGTAGCGACGACAAATCCAAGTTCTCGACTTGTTTTTTATATTTGCGTTGGCTTGTTCAGAAATGTACCGCTCCTTGCTTAGTCCGGTCACTTTGATTTGTTCACAGAAAAGTAGTTGAACAAAGGACTTGAATGTTGCACCGGATATCATTATCAGTTCGTATCATTTATAATGTCGGGATTTAAATTCCGGATATCTGACCCACGTGTCTAGCCTGTTTGCACAACCCAATTGGCTTAAGCCGCACACCCATCTATCAACACGTATAAATAGGCGAAAGAATTCACACTAGAGCGCAGTGATTGTTTCAACAAAAGCTCTTCTGTTTATCAGAATGCCTTCATCGTAAAGCCAGGAGACCAACTCTTACCTGAAAATCAACAATAACGTCATTCTTGAACATTAATTTTCCACAATTTGCATAATCTCTCTACTAGTCCTTCGTTGTGTAGAGACGCCGTTCTAGAAGTAGCGAACTGCGATTTGATCAAGGCAGGTGGAGCATTGCCAGCGAATCCTGTCTGCTTGCTTTCTTTCCAGGTAGGCATTTGATCGAGTGCTGCAAACCCATTTACCAACACCAAGCATAATTTAAGTCCACTTGTGTAAGACGCTTTTCTTTTGACAACACAACAATCATACCGTTATTGTTTGTGAACAGCTTACGTTTAGAATGAATTATGAAAATCTCGGCAGCTCACAAAAGCATTATACTTTGAGCAAATGGTGTTCACTCCTGAAGAATGGGGTTCTAAGATCCCTAAACAAGTGCCCAGCGAAAAAAACTATCCAAGTTCAGAAGTCGAAGTTTGTCATCTCTGTGAAGGGGATAACTATACCAGCATGCGTAGAACTTTGTCTAGTGAGCGGAAATGAGCACAATTAGTGCTTTCATTTAGTTACTGACTCAAACAATATTAAAAGAAAAATGCTGAAACCATTCGACCAAATCCCTGCTCATAAAGGGACCGTTTAGATTTCCAACTTTCAAGCGATTCAAACTGTAGTAATTCAGTTAGATCGGTTTTGTTTGGCCATCTAAATAGTTTAGTTCAACTGTTCTGATATTATAAAGCCGTCCCTGGAGAAGAAAATACCGTGAAATATATATCAAATGTGATATCGTTATTAGTCAGGTAGTAACCTAGTGTTACATTGGATGTGTAAATAAATAGTAATTAGATATGCTGTTGATCCTGTTTACGAAGTTCACTTCATTTTGGTCTAACAGGCCGCTTGTGTTCAAATTATTAAATGGGAACCAAAAATTTAGCCGATCTGTTAGTGGGAAAAATTATGAAGGCTTGGGTTTTACGGATGTTTTCTGGTTTATCTGCGGACCAATGTAGTTAAGTGTTAGATATATTATTATAAGCTTAGTTGAGGTCCCCTTGAGACACAACACCCTGGACCCATCTTTTGTAGGTAGGAGAAAGTTCGGGAAGTTTCTCCGGATTTCAAACGTTTTCTTCGTATCGCCTAAGTGCACCCTAAAACTGAAAGTAATACACCAAAATAAAAAAACAGGGTGTTAGGAATTATGAATCAGAATAATGAATCTGGTGTCTTGTGGATCAACTTTAAAAAATATCTAAACTCCACAAACGATATTCTATTAACGTTTTATTCTCGAAAATTTTGGTGAAAAAGAATGCAGATTTAATCTCACTGCAAACCGTTCGACTCGGTGATAAATGCTGTCTTGTCTGAATTCATGGCGAATTTAATAGTGAGTTTGCCATTTATATTTTGACAAAATCACCGTGTACAGTTTGCCGAAAAACAATAATTACAGGGTTAAAAATGAATAAAGCAGGGTCACTAAATCAACGTTGCTTATGGTGCGAGAAATTTGCGCTTGGATACAAAGTAGATAACCGATACGCTTTGCGAGATTACTGTACTACACGTCAAATTTACTCAAACCTCCAAAAAGTCATTCACCTTATGAGCGTATATTGATACCCAACGGCTCCAAAATTCAGTCGCTGAGCTTAAACGGGTCTGGCCAAGAGACGAACAAATATGTGGCGAGGCAAACCTCAAAAAATGTGGTATACACCTCATCGGATGAGCTGATCATTTGACAGAATTATTATATTATTATTATTTATTGTTGTAGTTTAATATAATATTAGAATACCAGTATTCATTTAATGCTAATAAACATAAACACCAAACCAACCTCTTCAAGGCGCACCATCTGGCACCGCAGTGTGTACGTGGTAATGACGCCGATTTGGACCACAGGAAGTCGTTTACCGGACCCAATGAGAAGCTTAGCTACGGAACATTCATGCTATGGTGGAAAGTGTTCTAACTTATCCTGCTTTCGTCAGCACTAAAGCCCAAGATACCTGGGATGTCTCAAAGATCACGTTTTGAGCGTGGTAAGCATGTCCACACATGATTCACTACAATGTATATCGTCGAGGAGAAATCTGACCCATCATTCTACACTTTCCATGTCATACCCGCTCCCCGTTCGTCACACTCTGTAATTCAATGACAAATGTTGAAGCACCAGTTAGTTAATTTTTTGTGTTAATCCTCTGATAAATGAAAGTATCGATGTGACAAAATATACATCTGGGTAGAGAAACGCGCGAAACATTGTAGGCAGCACACCTCTGAAAAAAATTGCATATCGCCCGCAGCACTTCCGTTAGCTCTTGCACAACATGTCAGCAAAATCGCTATTGCCTCTGAAAGCCTTGGAGTTAGATTTGCTAAGGGTCTGGGAAAAGATCATTCACCCGATAGGAACAGATATCATAGCTTGGCCATTTCACTATTGTTGTCGTTTCATTTGCAAATCTGTGGAAGTCGATTCGCAAACATTACCAGCCGATTGTTCAGGTGTGTTTCAGTAAACCGTAGCCAATATCCCAACGCATTGGCATAATGTTCTTTTGCATGCAAATAATAAGGGACAACTGATGAAGGATAGCATGTGTCACTATTACAGTGCGTTCCAACCGCTTTGATCAGAAAATCCTTGATCACGACCGAAACTCATTGGAATCAGTATGACACACTCAGTGTAGGAAGCCTGTGACGTTTTACCATGACAAAGAAAGAAAACACAAATACGGTTTAATAGTCTGCGTAATTTCACCATCTTTAACTGTATAATCACGGATACATTCGGAAAAATGAAGAACTATTCTAAAAAAATATGTTGAAAACGCCCGGCCTCCCATTTTCAAGCAGTCATTGTTATTATTTTATTCCCGTCTTTCGTGAGTGTCCGTGTTGGATTTTTGAAGTGGTAAAGTTATGAATACAAATATATTTTCCGACAGAAATTTCCTTGCGTTTCCTTTATTTTTGTGTCCAAATCACACTGAAACCAGATATCTACAGTGAAAATCAATGACAGTTGTTTCAAATCCGCCCTAACATGCAATTATTCATATCAATTTTACATTAGTTCCAAGAAAAAATGTTTAAGCTAACCAGAGCTGCACATCTAATCTTGCATCGACAAACAAAAGAATGCTGGTTAAGCGACAACTGAATGACGGTCATTACGTAGAAGAATAAAAGGACAGTTGCACATCTTATTCACAGGGAGCAGTCTGCAATTGCAGAAGATGACATGCCTCTTGTGTAAGTCTTTGAACTATTTCTCACAAGTCCTCTATCTATGAACAATGATATGGATGATATAGGAGGAGTATCAGCCAATGAGAACAACATAATCGGCGAGCTGAACCACCTCATCGTGGTGTCGACTGGGTACTCTGGATGTCAATCTGGGTGAGCTAAAAGTTCAGCAACTCCAGATAGGGATAACCACATTACTTGGTTTCAATATGCTTGTTACTTTTGACAATGTTCCATACAAATCATCTGGTGCCTCCGCACCATTTCCAAACAATACACAGGGGAGACTCGTGGGGCTCACTTATGGAGAATGTGGCAAATGCTACAGAGCGAAAGCTGGCTTGGTAGCCCTCCATCGAGTTCAAGACAATAAAAGTGTTGGTACTAATGTACTCGCCCTAAAGACCTGCGCTGATTGCTCTGCATCTTCTAACGGAGATTGGTCTGAGTCATCATTTCCGGCACGCATACCAAACCCAGCATAATGCAGATAAGTTTGGCCGAGTGAAGTATTCTGGGGCCTGCTGGTCCCAATAAGTGTCACAATTGCTTTTGCGCCTGACTAACAACTATCCATCTCGCACGATGTTGGCGATAGTGGAGCAGTGTTTCCCGTTTGGTCAGCTTTAAGCACCAAAACCAGGTTACGGGTGCTAGACTGTCAAGCAGAATCGGACGAATCATCATCTGGTAGCCCTGTCCAAACTATTGGTCAAATAACTGCCTGCTCGTAAGATGGAGATAGCTAAATTGTCTGGTTTAAACGAACCGTGGATTGCACCGTGTCACTCTTGGAATCCCATGCTGACAGTTCGTTTGCTAGGGTTGACCTTCTTGCATTTGCCCGAGAGTTGCACTCTGGCATCATGACAGTGGAGCAAGCCCTGTCGCTTCTGGACCTCCACACCCCCAAAATAATTCCGCACGCATGACAAGCTATATTGGGCCGTCATCAGTTAGTGGTGCCGATCAAGCGAAAGGAGTTCCGCCGATCCAACTACGCCGCCATTCTGACCACATACCACCAAAGGGTCTGCCATGCTCGATAGGTTATGAAAGGACTTATGCAAAGGTAAGTGCGGTCTACCTCTAGATGCCGAGCAGTATTGGAAACATGTGTTATCAGCTATTAAAACATGTAAATAGCCGTCTTAGTTGCGTAGTAGTACCATCTGATCGGAGCTTATTGGAGCCGAGTACAGGAGAGCAAGCCGGCTTTACGACTCTTTTGATGGGCAATTCATCCCCAGGCCTGGACAAGCTCACGACCAGGATGCCCCGCCGGTTCAATACAAAGGCGCTCTTTGGGTATTTCAACTTACTCCTTCTACTTGAGGGTTGTCCCCACATGCGTTTCGTGCCGTAATATCCTAGTTTCCAAGGTCCCGAATCCGACTTAACCGGATCAACTGAGACCTATCTCCGTGTCATCCTTTCTTGTCTGGCGCTTTCATAAGGTGCTTGCTGATCACTGGAGCAGTAGATTGCAACCGCAATCACACCAGTTTGTATTTCTACGGTTGATTAAAAGCTACATTTTTGTAACATGCCCTGCTTCGCTACTCTTCAGAGACGGCTTCTTGCCTCAGCTTGGCATTTGTTGATATATCAAAAGCGTCTGATTCGGTTTTGCGTGACACCATCCGCAGATCTACCGAGGCGTTTGGAGCACCGTCACCTCTAGTTCGATACATCGCAAAGTGCAATGAGAATGCTTTAGCAGTTTTCCCCAGCTCCGAGGTTCACTGCCACAGAGGTGCGAGGCAAGGTGATCCATTCTTCCCATTATTATTCATTGTGGCAATGGATGATGTTCTTGGATGGTCGATGCCGCAACCGGGACATCAGTTCCATGACACCCTAGTAGCTACCTTTGCTGACGATTGGGTCGTGCGTGCATAGTCAAGCTTGCCTTAAAATGAGACCTGAAGCTGTTACTATCGAGTTGGGAATAGTTGGTATGAAAAGAAATGCCCGAAAGACGAAAACGCTGTTAATTTGTAGGGACCGGAAACATCGGGCGAAAGCGGTCTCAGTTGAGCCATTTTGCTTCGCCGAGGAACTCATCACTCCTCTGGGTCCGACAGACACCGCAACGTACTTGATCATTCCCTTTACTTTCCAGGGGGAAGATGTCCTCAACCACCGACGGCGGCCGGTCAAATTGCTCGATGAGGTGACGCGTGGTCTGTTAACGTCGTATAAAAATGGAGATCCGGAAGAAACATCTGATACCATCTGATCAATCGTGGTCGGCCAGGTCCACCAAAACACTCCTAAAAGCCTGAACAATTGAACCGCTTGATTTGTTTGTCGCTGGCTTCGTCTACCGAAGCACATTCCAATCGGTAAACAACGTGAGGACTTGGTATCTCAAATATGAGTGCAGCAATCAAGAGGTACCGGAGAGCGCACATAAAAGATCACTTTTCTCTACGGTGCCGAGTACTACGCAATGAGGTCAACGATTCCGCATATGGCGAGATTGTTCGGGATCTCAGTCTTCTGATCCGAGTCTATGGTGCATGTGTAAGCACCAAGGACGAGCTGATGGCTGCTTGGGGTAAAAGTCCGCACAACAGCGTTGTCGGTGGCGGTTTACCAGTGATTGTCGCTTAGCATCATTCTGATCGATGGCTTGTGTTTGCAGAACGAATGTGGTATCCAGCTCCGATGCATGCTGCAATGTTCGGTACGAGATTTAGAAGCGCTCGGCATGGATATGGTTGTCAAATTTTCTTCTGTCGTAAAAGCTGTGACCAACCGGAAAGTTTGGTGCATATTTTGCAGGACTGCTGGATCATGCATGACGCTAAATGTGCTCGTCATATCGGGTTGCAAGGGAACCCGCAAAAAGTCTCCGTCGCCTGAGGTCCACCATCTTTGAGGAGTTGAAAGAACCTACTTTGAGTTCCTTCATCAAGTCTCACCGAATCGCGGCTCTGGAGCTACGAACAAGCGTGATAGACGTCAGCATACTCTTGAATGTGCGCGGAGTGACTGTGTGAAATGAGAAAGACCAGAAGTGTGAAGTTGATCAATATTCCATCGCTCTATTCTCAGCCGTACATGCAATTGTCTGTGGTGTCGACATTTTGGTCCACCAAACGATGATCATCTCTTATGGAGGGATCTGCTTTCCTCAATCCGCCAAGGCAGTTATTGGACTGGGACTTGCTAAGATCACAGTCAGCGACTTGTGTTTGCTCGTCATTGTGGGCTCTTTGCGCACTTACTTACTAGTTGCGTGATACGTGACGTTGAGTGTAAATTCTTGTCATTACATCTCATACCAGACTTAGTATGACAGATATTTGTGCCTGATGCGCCAGCCTTGACTGTGCTAGCTCTTGCCGCGCTTGGGAGACCATTCAGCATTGTTTGTCCTTCCTTCGGCTGTTGGTATTTACACGCGCGTTTCCATACTAAAATTCCTACATGCGTTGAGCTTCATCTTGTCTGACTGGAACTGTTAGTGGCATGACTTCGAAAGAGACGTTTCTCCCTTTTATCTCATTTTCACCTGTAAGCATTTCACTTTCATCGCTTGCATTCACTTTTCATGTCAGTGACAACGCCCCTCAAAAATAAATGATAGAAGATAGTTGTCCGGCGAACAGCCTGTGATCACTGTTTTTGTCGGTAACCCTCAAGGTAGATAGAATCAAACCCTCAGACTTTGGAACAATCATCTCAGAATAACACCGAACTGAGTGGTTTCACATCTCGTTCACTTTACAACTTCAACTAAATTAAGCCGGATTTGCTTCAGTCGAACACTGATACCATTCAATATTAGTCTTTTGCTGTATTGTAGCTGGAATGTCTGTATCAAGTGACACTCATCCGGGTGGAGAAAATCAGCAAAAATTACTGATTTGCACGGTTCTAGTTGATTATCACTGATGCTGAGGTGTGAGTAAATAAAATGTAATTGCGAAATACATTGAAGGCTGGTAGACAACCGTTAAGTGAATTTGTGTGAACGCTCCATCTCAAGTAAAATCACGGTATACAAACATCTAGACTGCAAATCGAACAGTCAAATATGAAATAAGTTAGCAAGGCTGCTGGAAGCATTACAGTGGGTCGAAGTCAGTGGGCTATCTGGCCCGTTTGTTTGCTGAGGCTTGATGGGTTGGGTAAGGTATAACTAGTGTCAAGAATAAATACAGTAGTTGTCCCGGTTGCTTACAATACTCTTGGGAACACCGCCTTAGGTTGCTCAGTGATGGAACTGTTCGGGATAATCTATTTTGCACCATAAGTCACAGAAAATAACGACGGAAGAATCGGGCTTAGAACTAGTGTGAGGAGCTTATCGATTTATAATCTTCTGCGTTTTTCAGATTGGAAGCTATAAAGTCCATATTTCTACGGGGTTTTATGATGATTCCCCCTCTATCTCAGACACTAACTTTTGGGTTAAACAACACCACTTCAGCGGGCAGTGGCATTACTGACGGCAACTTGAATGACCGTAAGGGTTTGCGGTTATAAGCGTGGTTGAAAACACGCAGTTGCGGTCACATATCCTAAGGTCCTTACACGTGTGACAAGCTGAAGTTTATGCTCATACTCGCGCCTTGTATAATTTACTTTTTGGAACGTGACGTATCTTCTAAGGTTTGTATGAGTAATACTCTAATGGTCTCTGGGGAAGAAATTCATAGGTTCCCCTCAACGGGTATCGTGAGGATATAAGCAGTCTGTAAAAAGCGACTGCAGTTTTTAGGCCTTTAACTAACTTCATAGTCGCTGTTTTTTACTACATTAATGAAACATCGTTAAATTAACAAGCACCCGCTCGTAACATGTCCAACAGGTTTCTTCGCACGTACACAATTTTGAATAGTGTTCTTGGGCAATAAACGCGCATGTCATATTAAGTATCAGTTAAATCGCAATTTTTTATGCTCCCGTTTGGGGTGTAAAGCAAAACATCCGTGGTAATACGACATCTTTAATCGTCAAAACTTCAAGACTGAATAAGTTTCAGAAGAAATAAATTGAATACCGTGGACAGGTTTGGGATGATTCTGGTTAACTTAAATTCGTCGAACGAACATTTTTCAGTCTGAATGTAGACCTGAAGTGACTTTCTTAATTGCTCTAGCCCTGCGTATTTCCTTCTGTTGCAGCGCAAATATGGGTATAAGTATCCAAGTCCGAAATGCGGAGCCAAATCTTTGTAGAAAGATCAATGTCATGGTTAACCCTGCTAGACTTATTAGGATAGTCTAAACGTACCGCTCAGATCTTTTTCAGCAAACGGGTTTGCTCTTCATCGTTTTAAAAACGAAGCTGTAGTAGTAGTATGCAGCAATACAAGGAACAAATCAAACAAATTTACAGGTAGTATTCATCCAATACGGCATCAAGGTACAAAGTAGAGTGGATTCTGGACAGGGATATTTCAACCGACATTTGACCGTTTCAGCCTAGTTAGGAGGTACCGAGGTTACATCTGTGAGCTGATGCCTGGAATCGATCTTCATCTCTTACAGTACAAGATCCACCATGCTTACAGGTGAAACTGAGAGTTCCTGATGACACCATGTTAGCTGCATTTCGTTTCGATGACAATTTTAGCCTTGGCCATGATACACTGTTCTTTATTGCATCAGGATACTAAATCAAAAGAGGAAAAAATGCATGGCTGGAACACGCTTTCAAATCTGTTTTTGTAATACGTTTCCCTCAAAGAACTAACCGGAAGCGGAAAACACTTCCGGACAGTGTGACAAGTGGTGACATTCTAATAGATCTTTCACAGCTGCACCCACCCTATACAACTTAATTCCGTTGTCTCTGTCTACTTATGGCCAACTGAAGACCACTCAGAACTACACCAATAAGTACTGGTTTCCTGGAAATTAAGCACAAATATCAACATTAGTCTGATTAGAATCAAGCAAGCATTACGGCAAAATAGAACATTGCATCCAACGCGCCCCTTCCTGTGTATGCAGCACAAAGGATCACATTCCAGACATCATCATTCTCCTTTCGATTTGGGAGAGTTTTTTGTTGAAATCATATATTTAATAACTAGGACAAAGCTAGGTCAGCCTGATCTCCACAAAAATGCTGGGAATATCCTCCAAAATGCTCGACCCAATCCATAAAATTGATAGCAATAACAAGAAACAAAACAGCAATGTGGGATTAATTGACAAGTCGCTACCAGTGCTCTACAAGTATCGGGAAGAACCCGAAAAATGAGATGAGAGGTTTGTCCTATTCATTAACTCCCCCAGAAGAGCAAGTGCCACTTTGTTTTTGTCAAAATTTGCTTATATTTATTTTCGCTAAGGTTCCCGAGCAAATCGCACGGGAGTTATCATAAGGATATTTTCCTTTAACTGGGAGATGTCAAACGTCTCTCGGGAGAAGGGACATTAAACCACATGAAATTACATTAGCATGCTTTACTAAGATTTCGGTACAAAATCGGAGTGCTGCACCACCAGGCGTTCCTTGATTCACATAGGCCTGAATTTGATTTCAGCTGCCTCAAGGTTCCCGCGCGTTTATCAAAAGGAATTTTCCTTGTGAGATTTTGGGATATCTCAATATTAAACAGAAATAAACATTTAGCATCAGTGGCTGACCGAACCAAGCTGTGCAACCGACTGGAAGTTAAAGGTGGCAATTGTACAACACCTGCAAAGATTGTAATATGAAACAACAATAAAAAGCCACTGAGTGTAGTCGCTGAATTTTTTCTGCATGTTACTGATTTCTGTGAGTTTTAATCATTCTGTGGTATTAAAATGATAAATTTAGCCGCCATATTTTTGGCGCGCTCCAGAATCTGGATTGCTTATGCTCACTCATACTTGTCTTTTAGTCCTTGGTGTAAGATGAAACCATCACAAATCAAATGGCAAGTTCGCATCAGATTTCTGGGAGCCCGAAATTGAAAATGGACTACCAGGGTGGTATTGTGTGCAACACGCTCTAAACAATCATACAAATGTTGGCATAAATCACACCACGGACGTGAATGTTCACGATGGGCATCATGTAATTCCGGGCTCAAACAATAAAAGATTCCACATAATAGCGGCTTAATAGTTGTGTCCAACTACTGCGCTAATGAAACACTTGCGTTTTTAAATTGAGTAAAAATAAAACATCCACGAAATATTTGGAATTTTTCAATAAACGTAGTAGTGAGATCCTGTATCTGACTGCTAACTTATTCTGAAACATCAACTCATTCCTGCTAGTAGGATTCCAATTGAGAAAACAGTTATTGGCTTCTTTGGATTTTCCTATCGGCTGTTGCTATTTGGTGGACTAACTGTCGTTAAATATAAGTCAGAGGTAAACGTGCGCCATATCAAGCAGGAAATAATTATGCCATGGACTAGCAACACTTTCTCGAAGTCAAGCACCGGGTACACATCTATGGGTCGTTTGGTAAGATTTATACTGCCATCAGTTTCATACATCCCGAGGTAGTTTCTAAATGAATCCTAGCTTGCGTAGATAACTATGAAATATGTATGGCACCGATAAGATGCAGTGAAACACCCAGGTTAGATGCTGACGCTAATCCACTCACCATGGGTTGATCGGCTAAAATAATTGCATCAGGTATCCCCATGCCTATTCACCCAGTTGAGTATTGTGCCCAATTCCTCACTTTAAGACTGATCGGGCGCCATCCTTGTGTACCCTACATGTTGAGGCTGCTTTTTTCCGAGAATCGCATTTTATGTAAAATCGGGCCACAATGTGAAGACCACCAGATTCACTGTGTTTACCTCTACAGACCAAACCACCTCAAAACGATTTTGAAGAATAAGGATATATGTTTTCTGTTGTTTTCCTGCGAGGTATTTAATGTCCAAGATCATGTTTGATCTAGAAAGAATATGGAAAAAATCGGGATATTTCAACCACTTTCCAGCATATTATTCCAGCAACACAAACAGTTTTTTGTCGAATTCATGGGTAGGCTGTGATGGCTATCTGTCGCTCTAGTTAGCGCTCCCCGAATTCGACCGATCACACATCTGGTTATCATGTCCGCGGTGGATCCGAGAAAAAATACAGGGACAATATGCTATGTAAAATCAGGCCTGCGTGCTAAAATTTCCCTGTTTCTGATATAGAATACAGCTATTTTTTCTTTTGCTACAGAAATCTCATTTTCCGTGAAATTTTGCGGAAGAAAACGGTTCTCTCGTGATGGAGGTGGACTGCCTTACGCTGCACTAAGAAATAAATTAAATAAACACGTGAAACCAGAGTGGCTTTTTTGCATTTCTAAGTACAGATAAATGACAAAAGACTATTTAAATTTGCCTGACAGAAGATAATATTTTCTGGATCACACAAGCAGATTTTCTAGACAGGAATTCCAGTGGGGTTGGATTGCTAGATAACAAACCTAGTAGGCGGTGCAGCGCTGATTTATCAAGACATTATTTGTTTTTTCTAAGCCATCAGGCGATAGACTTTTGTTTGCACTGGGAGATAAATCAACAGTTATGCACATAAGCAACCGACCAGTAACACTGCCCAAACGAACCCCGTCTTGATCAATTTTGTTGCAATGAGCACATAAGTATTGTAATAAACTGAACCTATGTGAATATGCCACTCAAAAGTATTTGAAGTAGGTTATGAATTTCCAGTACTTCGCAATGAAATGTGATGAATTTGATTATGATAGAGGTCGTTTTAAGATTTGATAGGAATAAAAATTCCTTTAAAATACCGATAACAGCGAAAAATGCTATGGGCACCTTCAAGAGGTTTTCAACGTCTTGAAAATCAAATCGGATTTGAAAAGGTCTAGAAGGCAGTTAGTTAATCCTGTTAGTGCTGGATTATATTTACAATCTGACACAATAGCTTTATTAGACTAGGTGACTAAGCTAGATTATTTGGACGCACATAAGAGCAGCCGGGTTTATTGGCGAGCCAAATCAACTTTGGGTGTTGACTACAGTTCCCTGTTAGTTACTGTGCGTATGACTGATTGCTGAAGAAGGCCATGATAGAGTTGAACTGAAATTATCCAACATTCTCCGGTTCGCTTAATGTGAAGATTACCCTTTTTCTGACTATTATTCTTTTTACAGTGGAACTCACAGCAATTGCTACCTCTTCAGCCATCATGCAATACGATATAAATAATTTCCTTCTTAAAATCCCCGTATCTGGTTTACGCCTTGTATCTACGCACGCATCGGTATCAATCATTTTGTTACGGAGTCCTTCTTTTCGTCCACTTTTTTTTATGGATTTGATATTGTCTCCAGTAAATACTAATTCCGACATGCAGCTACTCGACGCCGAAATTGGTCCGAGTATACAAACTTTTGAGACATTTGATCACAAAAGTGTCTTGCCATATAATGCCCGAAACCTCACAATAAGTAGTTATAATTAATCAAAGCCTCCCGATCGAGACCGTCCATCTAACTCATGATAGAGATGGAAAATATTGAAGACCTCGTTGTTAGCGGTTGCTACTTTTGAGGCCCATCTGTAACCAAAATAAAATTAACAGGATGTAGACATGAATTTACGCCCCTAGCTATTTCATCTGCTGACAGCTAAGTCTACTGATGCAGCAAGTAACAGCCATTTGATTATTTTTCAGGCGTCCTTCCTAGGCTGCCTGTGTGCATCGTTAGCATTTACTTACAATAGCCGTGTACACCCTACAATGGAATATACTTTATTCGTAAGTATTTCTCGTTTCCGATCGGTTGAAATACGTGTGAGCACTTGTGCCCTGAAAACAAGTTATGGAACTGCCTAGAATTGCAGCTGATGAGGATTACGGAGCTCGAATTTTTTGTATCAGAGTCTAAGCGATACTTTGAAAACGTTCCTTGATGCCCACATAATTCAAAAACCGATGGTAACAAATTAAGTCCCAGGTCACATGTAATCCAGGCGGATGAAGCTACACACGGTCGTATAGGTAATTAAGAAATTGGAAAAGTCAACATTTTACCCACCCACGTGGGCAGTTTGTCGAGTCTTTGCTTGGTGAAATTTGTAAGTCAGCATCTCCATCCCTTTTATTGCCTAAACCATGCGGGGTAATTATTCACAATCCTGCATTATCAGACAGAAGCAAGCATTCCAACTGACCCAGTTTCACTCTGTGTATTCATTTTGCTTCTTACTTGGAAACCTGCTTGAACTATGACTAGTGAGGCTGTCTGAGCTGTACTGCAGCTTTGCTTCTGCTGAACTTGTTCATTTTGTGAGCCTTAGAACCCTATAATCGAGATGGCAACTGTGTTATATGTGTACGCTTAAAACATTCAAGACCGTCTGTTCGGATAACCAAAGTGTCAGCCCTTAAAAGGCGAATAGTCTTTCTCAAAGGGTTAATAACTGGCAGCACAATAGTCAAACAAAAAACTTAAAAGCTTCACTGGGAAACGAAACACATGAACTGAAAACGAAGCCGTCATACAAGCTGTTGGTAAAGTGCGATAGATAGGTTCGCAATGTGTTCGCACGACTAATGAAAATCTTTCAACAATCTCGTTGAACGTGAGAATTTTTCCGCAAATTAATGACACTGGAATATTAGTTCAGTTGAAGTCCAATGAAACAAAATCTAAATCCATCCCCTGAGGTAAACGTAACCCAATTGGGATTCCGGCTCTACGAATATAGATGCGCTAGCCAAGAGCATAAACGTCAGGAGAATCCTCCCGATGGAGAAGCCAAGCTCTAGTCCGCCACCAAAAGTGTGGAACTTACATCGGTGCAATGCACTATGTGGAAAACTACAGGCGACTTGAAGGTCGCATTAGCTCTTGTTTTAGTGTGATAGACAAAGTGAACGCAAAATCAAAAGCTAGGATTGTGTTTGCCACTTGCGTCACTCGCGGGGTGAAAAATTCATCCCAGTTTGTCAAAAACGATGCGAGACGTGGCAATTTCCGGTGGTGGCCCTGGGTTGTCCCAGAGTGTGGCCGAAATCTTTCGAAAGGGGCGAATTCCAACTGACATGATCCGGAAAGGGATGTTCGGTGAAGTAGCGGTTGCTTCCTTCGAAGACTGCAGCAAGCAACGTAGCCTAAATTGTCCAAACCATGTGCCACTTCTACCAGACGTTATCCCCTGCCGACGCGAGACCTGTTTTTTGCCACCCAGTTCGGGGTGGCAGTAACCTATGGGTGGACAAAATTTTACGTGACGGCAGGGACTGAAATATCTTGTGAAAATTTTGTGTACTGTTACTCCATCGCCCCCAGGATGGGCCTACATAAACTTCCATCCGTCTGTCTGGGGACACTGAACGATAGGGCGTCCAAATAATGTCAGTGGCGTCTTTGCTGCCAGTTTGTATCCAGCTTGTTTGGCGGAATTCAGGAGATGAGGACATGTCGGAGGTGTGTCTGAGTTACCCTCGTTTTTCCGACTCTTTCTCTATTTGATTGCAAGGCACTATTCAGATATGTTAACACAATTTCAACATAGTCTATTCACTTTATACTGTGTTGCTTTCAATGATGGTGGCGGCGATTTTCGAGTGCTGAGGTTAGCAGTTTTCTGGCCACTATTTTCTAATATTTCGACTGAAAAGTTCCACTAAAACGATTCCACATAAAAGTGTTCCGCGACGGTTTAAGTAATTTTATTTAGGCATTTCACTCAAACGGTTTTATGGTAACCTTTGATACCAAGAGTAAGAAGAACTGGTTAAAGCAGAATCATTGCTGAACTGGATGTCAGTTTGTTCCCTTTTCCTCCCTTGTTTGGTCAGAAGTAACTATGCAGACTATCGAATCAAGGCTTTATTTGAGGGAGATAGTTACATACTTAGATTAGAAAAAGCTCACCAACACAATATACCTACCTATTAAAAGAAGACACACAGAAAATGAAAGCTTTTGGTGACATCTGATTTACAATGCCATTCGGACATATCTGTATAAGTTACAAAGTGTTCACTTCATAACCAAACACTAATTTTGGGTTAAATGTATGACATACTCGCTGTTTGCTATCGTGTGCTGGTTCGTGGCAATAATAATGAACCATACAACACTCGTTTTTATAAAAATCCCGAAAATTATCTGATATTCCAATGCACCGGGTTCTGTAAGAAAAAGTGAACCAATCATATTAGCTTCATGCCTAATTAGGCTATTTTTCCACGGGGTTGACATAAGTTCCATAAGAGCCGAAATGCATTTTAGAAGTGTGTTGTACAAGCAGAGCTTTTCTGACTGGTTTTAAGCTTATCTGTCTTGCTGCATCACATTCTGGAAGTTGCATCTGACACGAATAATCCTGCCTTAGATGACAGGTATCGGTTAACGCCTATTTTTTTCTAGGCACCATGTTTTGCCGAAGAGCATGCAGTACGAATCACGTCCATCACTTGACGGTACCATCGACGGCTGTTTGCGTTTTCCACTAGTCTGGTCTGTCTGGGAAGGTGATTTGTTTGGTAAAGGGTGGCCTTACAACACGTTTATCATCAATATTGAATTTGTGACAAGGCGAGACTTAATTGTACAATAAGCAGCAAAATGTGACGGAAAAGAAAGAGGATCACTGGAATTCTTCACATGGTAGTGGCCCAGAAAAAATCGAGTGCAGGGCTGAAAGACACATTTTTGGGAGGAAGAAGAATAAATCTACGAGGTCACTGAACTTCATTCTATAAGCCAGTACTGGTGTAGTCACCCAATAACTTGTCGTGCGATGTACATTCCGAGACTGAAGAATGGAGCTTCTATAACATGTCCAAGTGTTTGTGAGCCGCTTCTCGTTTTCAGTCATAGACTACCTCCACTTGTAATGCGATCACCTAACTGAAAATCCTAAAATCTTTTCTCGCCGGAAGAGAAATTATAAACAACCACTTTTGACTACTTTCACTACAATAGTTAATTTGTTCGCTTTGATAAATACTTCATGATGGGAGCTCGTATGCGTAAACATATGCGAGGAATTCTATCAGTTTGGACTTGTTGATTGCACAAAAAGACTGCAAACAAGGTATGTTTCCCGTACCAAATTTTGTACAATGATAGAACATAATACTTGCCAGTATTTGGTTAAAAAATATCGTATGTGTGAATGATGGGATGATGGACCATAGAGTTAGATTAGGCTAAAAATAATTGACTTTGATGACGTCACACAGCATAATCACCGGCTATTCAAAGTGAGAATAGCGCGGTTGCATGTAGTTCCTGGTGACAAACTGTTGGATAAGGTATCCTGACTACAGTCACTAATGCTACTTTCATTGTATTTATCCTGAACGTCTAATTCATGCTCAATAGAACACGCGAAATGGTTGAGCTGCGTTGATTGGTGGTTGCTGGAAGGTATCGGATATGTGAGACTAAACTGCACAGCTCATGTGCTGAGTCTTTCCGGTTCTATTGCAGGACACAAGACGTCAAGCCTTTCTCTTGGGCGAACGCCACATTGTCTGGTCCATATGGGTTTCAGAGCACCCAGGAGCAATGAATGTGTTGCAGACTGGGTAAAGTAAACTAACAGCATGATATTTCATCTTGCGTTTGAGCCCATGGATGCTGGACACCAATTTGAGCTGAATTACCGTGGACGGGCTATCTGGCAGTGTGACATTTTCGGAA
This sequence comes from Opisthorchis viverrini, assembly GCF_000715545.1. Taxonomy (NCBI): domain Eukaryota; kingdom Metazoa; phylum Platyhelminthes; class Trematoda; order Opisthorchiida; family Opisthorchiidae; genus Opisthorchis; species Opisthorchis viverrini. The sequence goes on from NW_008751848.1 coordinate 914,814, forward strand.
AGCCTGGCTCTCATAAAGAGCAACTGTAGATGGATAGGAACTGGGAGCCCTCTGGGCCCAGAAAGCGGTTTGTTTTCTTTTACGATAGCAATGACCTCAAATTTGTCTACCTGTAAACCAATGTTGTCACAATATCCGTTGCAGTGCAACTGTCCATTTCTGTATTCAAGTTCACCCAAAGTAAAGGAAAACAATACGTCTCGTAAACTCACCCGTGCACTGAGTATCAACTTTGCAGATTTTTGCGGTCTGAAATAAAATCTGTCATACTGTCACAATCAGACACCAAGGATATCATCAACACAACAATAATGGGAATTGTTTAACTGTATAATATATTCTAGGCACTCTGAGAGACAACTTTTTTTAACTTCAATGAATCAAAAGGCGGAGATAATCGGACTTCACCTCTTCAGCTGTATATTGTATATTGTTTGTGTGCTTTGATAATGCATATTCAAGTCGTCCAGGAAAAAGTGAGCAAAATAATGTGGGAAGCTTCTTACAGTGAATAAGATGGCCAACAACTTGGAACAGGAGCACTTTAATCAAAACAGTCTCAACTTTTGTGGGGCAAATTATCTTCAGCCGACCATGATAAATTCAGCTACGAATGAGAACAAGACGGAAAGAAAGTGCTATCAATAGCACGCCTAATAATAAGTCCATTCATAAAGACATTTTGGTGTTCCGCAATCAGATATGAGCAAGCATGTTTTTAAAAATCACTCTTTCGCATCCACTTACAAGGTAGTTAGACCACATAAACTACGCGATTTTTTTCGACACCGATTGCCTGTGAAGTTTTATATAGGGGTAAATTTCCAAATCAGTACTGGGCATAAATCTCTCCCCAGTAAATGTAAAACACGCTTATATTTGTTTCAGTCTATGTGTTATGTATTCGGTGCCGTGTACTTTTAGCTTCCAAGCAGCGAGTGAAAACTTTAAGAACCAAGCTTTGGAACGCTTTTGTTCTAAACTATGATGTGACAATTCACTAACGAAAGCCCTCAATACGCTCGATACGCTCAGATATGTCGAAGAAAACGTCTTGGAAGAAGAGACTGTCACAATAGAAGATAAGTCGCCACTGATTTCACTATCCTCGATTTTCCCAAATTTATATTAACCACCATGTTGTTCGCAAGACCTGGGACGAGAAGTTTTACCGACAAAAATACGCAAGTTCCTATCATTGTACAGCAGATGGAAAAGAAAGACACTGCTTCACAAGCCTATTTGGAAACGAACACATTCTCCAAGTCTGGCGAGAAACTTCGATTTCGTTCAGAACGATTCACAGTTTTGTTGCTCGCAACTATTCACAACTTTCACGACAAGATATTTTTTTACTTTCCATACGTTTAGGGATTACTTTTGGCAAAAGGTAGGCAAGATGTGACAAACAACCGAATCTTCAAATTAGGTTATGATTACAATGCCCACATTAAATTTGCGATGTTCGATGTACTCCCACCACAGTGTGGGCAAGAACTACACGTTAGGGCAGAGATGATGTAGGACAGAAATATGCCTCTAAATTGGGGCTATTCACTAACCTATAGAGTTAGCAAAATTACAAATGCATTTAAGGAGCAAGGCAGACTTACCCAGCTTTAAAATATTCAAAACATGAGCTGCAATAATCATTCCTGCACCCACCTCTGTCTAGTATTTTACTAATCATGACTTCTCGTTTAATAGTGGCTCAAAAGATTTCAGGCAACCATATCTGACGGGAAATTTTGTGGGGTATTCGAGTGGAGGCAGGGGGCTAGGGGCAGGGGGTGAAGAACAAACAGTCAAGTGGTAATATTCAATACAAACGTTTTACTAACCATTGGTGTGTGGTTTTCGCCAATGGTTCGGCAATGCCAAACGCTAAATGTAGTGTGAAGCCAACCTATGCTGAAAAATCACCCTTATTGCAAGCAATCAATAGATAGCATCTCATTAAATTCCGAGAAGTTTCGAATTCATGACTTCTCGGCTAGTATTTTTCACACTTAAAGTTTCGGCCACAAGCGGCTGTTCATTCATTTAGTAACTGATGCTCAGACCATATAAAACGATGGTGTTTTTCAATTAAGGAAGCAACATCGCGTAACCACCTATATACTGGCTCCTCAAGTGACAAAGTCTCAAGTGGAATTTTCAACTAATGTTCCCGTTGAACTATCACTTATCCGATTACTGCACTATTTAGGTGAATTTTCGGTGACAGTGAATATGCCACCCAGGGCGAAATGCGTTTGTGATAGCGTCAATAGATGGATGAACCATTTCTTCCGTAAAACGTGCCAGTGAGCTAAAACTGAGCGTCGTTCTCTAGTTTGCGTACAATGGAGTCTAAATTATCTTGCTCATTTAACGAACCATCAACCGGAGTTACGTTTGTTCTGGGGGAAGCAGTTGTTTATCGACGCTGTACACAAATGACCCGCTGAAAAAATACAGTTTAGTGTCTCGTGAATGTTGAAATGTTTTTAAGCATTCCTCTTGATAAATATACGTAAACCTAATGCATTAAATAGACAAAGCGAATCAAAACGCGTTCATAAGTAACCTTGCTGAGTGTGTTATGAAAGCAACTTTCCGGGTGCTATTGAGTAATGCCAACGCCTCAGGACTGAACATTTTTGTAAGTGAAGCCCATCTACACAAAAAATCATTTGGTACGTGTGCACATCTTCCACTCTTCTTCAGGTACATTTGCAGTGCGCCTCTTACCGTTATATAGGACAATTCTACACTGAAACCCATCGACAACCGTGAGCAAATACCGGTCCACTGATATCAATAAGCAATTCATCAAAAGGTGTTAAGTAAAGAAATCAAACAGGTAAATGTTTGGCTATTCCAAAGGCTATCAAACCAGATTGCAGTACTTCAGGCCGTGGCGTTTTTGCAGTTTCAGAGATTCGGAACTCAGTAGAACTTCAGTGACAATTACTCACAATTAACTATAAGAAAGTAGCTCCACTTCATTTAGTGAAGGGTTATATAGTGCAATTTTGATTGGAACAGCAATTCTGCAAGTTAAAATACTGTCCAGTTAATACGGTGCTTTTTCACTCCTCTAAGTGTAGATTTGTATTAATCCTTAAGTGATTTCATCTGTTCTTTTTGTTGGTCTGTTCGCTAGGGTTTATGGTTGGATTACAAACGCTTCATCACCAGTCGAGGTGATGTAGTTAGTGCGGATCGAGCGGGTTGATTTGATTGTTCGATTATCTGAGGGGTTGAGTTGATCCACTGAATCTTGCATTGACAAGGCAATTTCGAGTGGTGATGAGGAATTCGCAGTGCAACTGCCAAGCCTGGCGAAAGGACCAGCGAACAATCAGCATACACTAGATCCCCATGTTTTACAGAGTAACCAAATGAATGTTCTATTTATTCTGGGATTTTGATCGTGTTTACAAAGTGTGCTGTCTTTTGCTTTTAAAATCTGTTATTTTACTCTTGAACGATGGTCGTTCGCAGCCCACAGATTGTCTTCCCATATTTTGCTGAACACTTCAAAGAACAACGTCATGAATGAAAAATATGGACAGTATATTTAATCAGGAATGTGCAACTATGATGCATAAGGAAAACAGCTGTAATGTAAAAGTTTTGCAAATCTTCCGATATAACTGCTCTTTAAGCTGCAGAAATCTCTTACCATCCAGAAGGTCTACCTCTCTAGTTTTTCCGCCTCCTTTTTCATTTCGCACCGTATTGTGCGCCGTTGATATGGTACACTAATGTGTATATTAAACGGATGGTTTACAAAGGCCAGATGAATTCTGGATTAATTTTCAGTTTGCGATATTAATCAAATCGTATTCAGGGCGACTGGGTATATTCTCACTTTACCACAAAATGAACTCTTAGTGGAGGGTATCTAGTGGATTAGCTCCGAGTTATGTCTGAATCAAGTTTCCTTTGTCGTTCAGCACACGAAAATAGCTGGTACTTTTCTTCAAAAAAATAATCTGGTGTCCTCAGGAGACAACAATAATAAGTTGGTCATAATGGACTTCCGCAAATTACTCTCCTAAAGGTTACTCAATATTATTGACCCACAGTGACAAAGCTTGCACTTGCAGTGTGGAATTTGACAGTTTGTTGCAAGTTCCTTGGCTTATCCTCCTACATGTGTAACGTTTACGAAGTATTTGTTGTTCCTATTTTTGCTTTCATTAACATCCGGAAGAGAAACTCTATAAGGCCGCTGTAAAAATGTCAATGAGGAAAGAAGCCAGGTTTCTCAAGTCCAAGAACACGTTATTCCGTGGATGCGTTCTTCCACTTTTTTGATCTGCACTTGGGCACACTTGAATAGCGGTCACGTGATGTTGGCCTATGGCACTTGTTTGTCCTCATCACTGTCAAACGGGACATGTGTTGTTTGCTTCCTAGGTTATCAACCCCGTCGTTAGTCAAGTGGATAAATATTTAGCAGCCACAAGTAGCCTTGGTTGAGGCAGCAGTAATTTTTCCTGAGTTTATAATATCAGAACACATTTCGTTCAATGACAGTAAACGCAGTTCTAAACTAGCTATCAAACGACACTTTCTGTGTTTCTTTCTGATAAGTGGCTTGCCAATTAGCTCAAAAAATCCAAGGCTCCAGTTCTTACTTGAGATAGCCGAAAAGTTATGTGTTATTCAGCGTTTCCGAAATGAAGTTACTCTGTGCACATCCTTGTGCCATCAAAAAAGACTTTCCAACAGCTTACTTTCAGAGGGTATTCTCCTAGTTCCTGCGTCACTGGTGGTGGTTAAATCGCACAAAGATGTTCAATAATCTTTAACAAAATTGCACACATCAGGTTTTAGTCAGCGATTTCCATGGTAGTACGCCCTGGAATTTGTAATGGCGGGTGGACCAACAAAATTGGATTTCAAGTTAGGGACATGATTATTTCGAGCTCAGTATTAAGTAGTAATATATGTATGTGAAAATTTGCTTCACTGTATAGATGTAAAATAATTTATTTGGAACCCAAAAATATTTTACCACATCGAACTAATCATACAAGTGCCCAAAAAACCCACACACTCTCAGCTTTATCACCAAAAGCCTCTCGAGGAAATGAGCAAAATTAAAGTTCACAGTCATGCTTAAGTTGCAAAAAAACAAGCAAAGTAGCAAGCAAATTCAGATCCACAGTTCCAACTGCTCGCTGATATCCGCCAGGCTTTTGATAATGTTTCATGTCACGATTAAACAATAAGTCGGAAATTCCGAATTGAGAAACTCCTGCCTCCCCTCATTAGCTGCCAACGTAAAGGTGGCGATTGCATTCATCCCTCTCAGATTCGCTTCATTAGGATTACAACTTCGATTTTCTGCATCTTATCATTGCTGATTCTGACTTAGGCTTTACAGCAAACAGAAAATTTCCCCAAATTCCACAGTTAAAATGAATTTCCTAAATGGACCGACCCAATTCTACTAAGATAAAACATTATGTGGCATCTACTTTGACGTGAACGTCTCCGTCGGGGGAAGGCGTGGAAAATAATCACATTATTAGACGACTCCAGAACTGAGCGTGCCAATTTTTCGTACCGTTCCAGCTTTTTGTCCACAATGATATTACGAGCTAAGCTGGATTGAACTCAGAATCTGTGCGTACTCTTTTCAGCAAATAAGCGGGAGACAACCTTACGTTTATTACAGGAATTTCATCAGCGCATGCCCTGGGAACAGTCGAAACCTCGGTGGACTTATAATAAAATACGGACAGATAAGTGTCAAAGATAAATCAAGTACCGCATTAATAAGCAAACTTCAATTACTTTCTTTTCATTTCCATGTTTTTATTTGCAAATTAATTATGGATTTACGAGTAGCATGTCAAACTGCCCGGTCAAAATGCAACAATGTTTTCTCCAGACACCCCCTACACCAGTCTTAACTTGTTTAGAGGCCGGTTGCGATCTTTTCTAGAACGTGGATCCCACGTGCTATAATGCAGCTACTGACTGCAGCAGATGTTACTATAATCCCTTACGGAAGCCTTGTTTCATCCACTTCGAGGAATCATATCTTTTACAGTTTAAGGTAGGTCTTACATCCTTGGAGCATCACATTTCACGAATCGGAATCAGCCCTCGAATTTCACGCCTTGCAAGGCATTTCCTTGCCACCGGCACATCAGGATTGCGACATGTCCGAACACTGAGCTTACTTTACTGAGATTCTAACATTTAGGCTTGATAGTTATAAATGGCAAATCAGGTTGTCCTCAGTGGAAGATGATTATATTTCAGGAATGCTGCCAAGGGAGTGCATGAACTAAAAAGGTTAGGTCCATGGCAACTTCATTCAAAAAAGCCGAGCCAGCCCAAAAGGGTTCTGGATATAGATTGTCCAGATACATTGTTCCGTACGGAATAATTTCTGCGAGGCGAAATTCAAAGCTTTAGGTAAGGGAGGAAGTATGAGTTAATCGCGGCAATAAAAACGAGTTTCCGAGCCGGAAGCTTTCCAAAGAAGCTAAGAAACGTTTTCACTCCTTGAAGTGTGTGTTGCATCAACCAGTATATGAAGATAATATCTTTGTTATACTAGTATATACTGTCAAGCAGTTTCTTGGTTCTAGTTGCTAGAAATGAGCCTCGTACATACTCCATGAAACACATTCATCACTAAGTTGTTGACATTCCGGTTAGATGAAAAGCACTGATCCAAACTGACTTCCAATAATTCATTCGAATTTTGCCATAATCCCTATCAGTAAAGTATTTTTATGGTCCAATGAGTTTTGTGCTATGCGACCTACCTAACTGGACTCACATATGTCACATCCAGAAGCCAACAGAGCGTATCTACTTTTGGATGAGTTGATTGGAAAAATAACTTTCCCATTTTTCAGACATTTTCACCGATCTCAATAAAACTTGGGCTAAGTTGTGTCAACACTTCTCTTACGCCATTCACTCGCAGAAGTAGAACGTTGAGTTTATAGAAATAAACAGTAGAAATAATGCTTAACCGACCGTGGTTTTTTGATTTCCGCAAGTTGCCTAAACATTACCAGAGTAACCGTATCGCTTGATTTGACTGCTCTGTGCACTCATTGTAGGATGTTTTGACTTGCTCAGCAAAGCTATGCTCATCATTGACAATTTGGTATTTTCGTTGCACATGATGATTCTGAAGGAGTTAACAGAGAGCATCTTATGGCTTGAAATTAACAAGGGTCTGCTTTTTGGTGATGCAGGCCTTTTTGGCTTGACCTCTAACCGGACGGCTTTCCAGACATCATCTGAATTACATGATTTGTAACATGTTCCGCTGCATGTTTCGCTGAGTATCTGTCTGTACTGCCAAAGTAGGTCACTCCGCAAATGCAGAACTATTAGGTTTCATGACAAACTGATGGTTTAGACAGCCTCTGCACGTTTGTGCGGCGGTCCGTGTGAGACCAAGCTGCGTATAAACACGTTCTAAAGTGAATGAGAGATTGTACCTCGTCTGTGCTGGAACAGTCCGCTTCAAATCAGAGAAACTAGTTCATGCCCATCCTGCTGGCTTGATGAAAGATGACTGTTTTCATTTTGTCTGCAAGTGCTCCGGAGAAACATTCTTGAGCAGATTTTTCTTTAAAAAGCCCTTTTATGGCTATTCCATAGGATGGAATTTTTAAAACCCGCGCTAATAAAATGATGGGCTGGAAATAATGTAATGTGAATGTTGGCCTTGCTCCTTGCGATAGTCTGTCTGTAAGTTTATAAGCATGCGTACCAAGAAAAGATAATCTGTCACCTGATTCACACTCGGAAGTGGTATGGAGGTTAGAGTGGCTGGGATTTAGCATGTGTAAGAGGGGTAGTTTTTCATTTTGCAATAATAGGAGTGCTGTCGAAAAATTGAACACTGTATATACTTTCGAATATCATTAGTGGACTTTCATTTATTCATCCTAAAATTTTAACTGAGCGTGTATGGCTTAAAGGATTTCCAGGAGTGACCTACTAGAATTGATTGTATGCATGTTCCTGGAATACTCGATCAAAAGTTTCACAGGCTTTAAGAAACAAACCAAATAAGTGGCATCATTAAATTGAATTTCAGACGTTCTATGATGCTTTTAGAATTTTACTTTTTAATTCCGTGTGCTGTGGAAAGTTTGGATAAAACCACATGTTACGAAAAGTTGTCCCCTTCAACTTATCCTGCGTTCAAGTTTTCTGCATGATGTCAATATCTGATGAAAATCAACCAGGTAAATATACGAAAGTTGGTAAATTACTTTGAATTGTTCGTAAAAATATCTGACTGCCTGTTGTGGATAAAAATGTTTAAACCCTAAACATGTTGACATCCCTCAAACGGCTGAGGGCCTTTTCTAAAAACATGAATAAATCGATCCGTGCTTCTGACTAGGCTTTTATGTTAATCGACAAAACGCCAGTGAAGGGGCTTTTTGGCTCCTTACTTTGTGGAAGTTGCCTTCCGCATATCACACATAGTGGCCTACACTTGAGAACTGATATTCGAACCATATGTTGGATGTGGGGAGGTAGCCGTTTTTGAAGGCTGAACAGATGACATATTCGTCTCTTGCGAGCATCGCTGTTTTCTTTTGTATCTTACGCTGGTGGGGCTGATCAAACGAGACAAATCTTTTTTTAAAGACGGAAAAAAACAGGCAGGGTGCGATAAACCTCTCTTTACGCAGGAGTTCAGCGAGCACATAACAGCTGACACACGCTTTGAACAGTCGGGTCCGATTCTTGTAAAACGGTTAATAGAACCATACAGGAGTCTCGTTTGTGTGAGAAATCGCCAAGAACAGGCCTTTTCGACACATCCTAGCGCACTGAATTTAGGAATCACTTTTTCATTTTGGTGTCGTTATGCAGCAAGAACTTCTGACTAACATTTTGTTCACCTGTGTTGCGATTTTGGGTCACAAAAAATGAATAAGCAAGGCTACTTCAGGAAAATAAATGACGGCGTCTTCGTTTTTTGTAGGCGCCTTTTAGTATGAAAATTTCTAAACATGTTTACCGGGCGCAGTTGCATCACTTAGACACTATGGTCGCATTACCTACTTCCTTGTTACTTAATTCTGAGGTGGCCATCGACGTGGTTTTACTGTCAAAACTAACCTCGCACCTCCCGTAAAATCCATGATTATACAACAAAACATACTAAAAGTTCGGCATGCCATGTATTGCATATATCGCTATTCCATTTGTCGAGTACCCTCAATGGGCATGCTGTGTGAACAAGGCTTCCAGGAATTTTTTTACGTCCATTTCTCTCCAACACTGAATAAACCACACCAAGTGAATTATAGTAGGTTGTCTTGCTTTCATTACGCATTTGATGTGGGTAGAGGCATCTTCGTATTAAGATAAAATGGAGTTTGATCTCCGGTTAATTAATGTGGATAATTGATCGATACCCCACCTAAAATTTAGGAAGTACGTAAAGGAACAACTGAAACAATAGTTTCCACCATGGTTTCATCATCACGTTGCACTATTGGCGTTTTTTACTCTAACCGATTTCACAAGAAATTTAGATGATTAAGAGGATGAATGTTTCTTTGAACCCTTAAGGTCTTGTGGGAAAACATGCATATTTCTCAAGTAAAATGATCCACACTCTGAAGCCCAGATGAAAATGATTCTGTTGGCGGGCTTAAAAATCAAAATAAGAAAAGCATGAGCTCCAGAAGTATTAAAATGTTTGCGGGATTTGTAAAATTTTCGTGCACCACGCCCTTTTTGGAAGGATTTGTTATTTACTCTTAAATAGAGTAGATCGAAAGGAGGTCGAATGAACGTGCTTGCTCGCAGTTAAACAAGATCTCGAACGGCGGCCAAGCATCTATCCTACAAACTGTTTATAAACTCTTTCTACTCAGCTGTCTCTAAGGATTCTTGAAATACTGTGGGCAAGTTTTACCTTTTCAAAGGTACTTTTACTAATTGTCTAATCCGTGTCCACAATTCCGTGTGGAAAAACTAAAATAAAAGCATCTGCATAAGGTAATAGGAATTGAGAAAAGCAAAGGTTATGGAAGCTCCACAACCAGGTATAACTAAATTGTGTGGATTCATTTATTCCATTCAACCATCAAAATCTTATGGGTGCATTCAATTTTAAATTTGGTTTCGTTCGATTAATTTATCAAATGAGAAGTAATTTTTCAATTGTGAACATTGTATCTCCCGACTAATTACATGCGTAGTTAAATTAGTCAAACGCTTCACTTGCGCCTATTTTATGCACAATTTAGCTTCAGATATCACCATCCGTTACGGATGGCCAGACATACTGACCAAAAGTGAATAGCTGTGTTCCGGAAGTGGAATAGCAGTTTTCAACAGAACAGAAAAACAGTTTGTATCATATGATTCGTGGTGCTCTTCGTCCATGATGGCTTTCTTTTTTATATTGAATGCGCTCAGCAGGGAAATCCCATTTGAAAAGTTACCACATAGCTTGATAAAAATAAAAACCCTCGCTTGTCACCACTTTGGCAACAATGCGCATGTTACGGAAAGGGGAATGATTAGTTGAAACTCATAAACTCAAGGGCGGAAGTAGTTCTCTATAGTGAAATTATACTAATATTTTACCGGCCAAATGTCCTGGAGCCTTTCAGTAAATGCACACATTAATGGATAACGTTGATGTTGTCAGCATGCTCACCCAAATCCATTGCCTCTGACATTGTTTAGCTGGAACTAGGCAAAGGGCTGTCAAATACAAGGCAAGGCTTACGCAGGTTTGGTGGCTACTTCCACTTGATGGGCCCCAAGCACGCAAAAACGATAGTGGACTGCCAATGCATCCATTCCTTTGCCTTGAAAACAATTCCACAACCAACTGAAAATTTCAAAAAACAGGCAGGTTTTTCGGCATTTCTGATGTCAAACTGCATCCAAACCTTGTTCAAGATGGCGGAGTCACACTGCAGCACCACAGAACTACGGAAGAAGGAGGAAAACCATCTATTCAGAGTATTCCAGAACAATGGATATCCAAGGAGTTTTTATCAAGAGAACCTTGAAGAAGAAGATATCTCAACAACAGCAACAGCAAGAACAAACCACCAGACGGGTAGTCCTACCTTACATCAAGAATATATCAGAACTCGCAACCGGATTATTGGCTCAAAAAGGAATCCTCGTGGCCCACAATCCGAGCGTTACTCTAAGGAAATTAATCTCTAGACCGAAGGACAACCGGGACAAAATCAAGAGGAACAATGTGATATAACAAATCTACGGCAATGACTGCAACAAATCCTACGTTGGACAAACAGGGAGGAAAGTATGTACACGTATAAAGGAACACAACACGGCTGTCAGGAGGCATGACCCCCTGTCCTTGACATCCATAGACGAGGACCAGGAAAGCCACAACTTCAACCTGGAAAACGCAAAAATTTTGGCATACGGAGACACGCGACACAGAAGAGAATTTCTGGAAGCATGGTACTCTACGACAGGTTCAATAAACCGGTGCATCGAACTGGATCCAATTTACGCACCTCTACGTGCGAGCGATCAACATCGCAACCAAAACACTCAAGGAGGACCGAATATTGGATTCACAAACGAAGAAACAAGGAATTCCTCGGAGTCAAATCAATAAAGGTCACAACCGGGACTCGGAAGGACAAAGGTCACTCCAACATCGACTAGACTACTACGGCGAGGGATGCCAATTTCAATAGTCACGTGGGCGTCGGCGAATGAGGACACGGGATAAAAGAACAACCAATGGAATCACCCGACAGAATAACTAATCGTGCTCAAAGGTCATCCCCGGCTATTAGCATGTATATCAACACACACGTAACACTACTGAAAGCACAACCATTAACCCACCGCTACGCACAACTACGCACTGATGATGTCACCTCGATTGGTGATAAAACGTTTGCAACCAAATTGCCCAGCTCAGCGAACAAGCCAACGACCGTCAACCAGCGAAAGTAGAGTTACTAGGTTTGATTCAGATGCATACTCCTAAGTTCAAACTTTTATGCTTACTGACAGAATTAATTTCGCTGAAGAAAATAACGAATAAAACTCTGTAACTGGGGCTCTGTAGGACAATTTGTAGTGAGCTCAAAAGGTCAACAAATGCACTCATACATTCAATCAACTCCTGCAGAATTCAGTCCCAGAATTGATATATGAAGCGATATTTCCAGAAAGAAGCACAACACATTTTTACGCCACAGACAACAATGTTTCATCAGCAAATCACTGTAAATGCCATCCTTAGCTCTGTAAGTCGACTTGAGCAGGAGATTCCTGAGGCGGCTTGCACAACCGGTGTCTTTGAAATTAAACTCAAGTTAAAGATATCACCAGAGAATCGATCGAAAATGCAAAAGGGTTTAACCAAGGAGTTTTATCAAGAGAAGCTTGAAGAAGAAGACATCTCAACAACAGAGCAAGAAAGAACAAACCACCAGACGGGTAGTCCTACCTTACGTCAAGAATATATCAGAACTCGCAACCGGATTATTGGCTCAAAAATCCTCGTGGCGGCTCAAAAAGGAATCCTCGTGGCCCACAATCCGAGCGTTACTCTAAGGAAATTAATCTCTAGACCGAAGGACAACCGGGACAAAATCAAGAGGAACAATGTGATATAACAAATCTACGGCAATGACTGCAACAAATCCTACGTTGGACAAACAGGGAGGAAAGTATGTACACGTATAAAGGAACACAACACGGCTGTCAGGAGGCATGACCCCCTGTCCTTGACATCCATAGACGAGGACCAGGAAAGCCACAACTTCAACCTGGAAAACGCAAAAATTTTGGCATACGGAGACACGCGACACAGAAGAGAATTTCTGGAAGCATGGTACTCTACGACAGGTTCAATAAACCGGTGCATCGAACTGGATCCAATTTACGCACCTCTACGTGCGAGCGATCAACATCGCAACCGAAACACTCAAGGAGGACCGAATATTGGATTCACAAACGAAGAAACAAGGAATTCCTCGGAGTCAAATCAATAAAGGTCACAACCGGGACTCGGAAGGACAAAGGTCACTCCAACATCGACTAGACTACTACGGCGAGGGATGCCAATTTCAATAGTCACGTGGGCGTCGGCGAATGAGGACACGGGATAAAAGAACAACCAATGGAATCACCCGACAGAATAACTAATCGTGGTCAAAGGTCATCCCCGGCTATTAGCATGTATATCAACACACACGTAACACTACTGAAAGCACAACCATTAACCCACCGCTACGCACAACTACGCACTGATGATGTCACCTCGATTGGTGATAAAACGTTTGCAACCAAATTGCCCAGCTCAGCGAACAAGCCAACGACCGTCAACCAGCGAAAGTAGAGTTACTAGGTTTGATTCAGATGCATACTCCTAAGTTCAAACTTTTATGCTTACTGACAGAATTAATTTCGCTGAAGAAAATAACGAATAAAACTCTGTAACTGGGGCTCTGTAGGACAATTTGTAGTGAGCTCAAAAGGTCAACAAATGCACTCATACATTCAATCAACTCCTGCAGAATTCAGTCCCAGAATTGATATATGAAGCGATATTTCCAGAAAGAAGCACAACACATTTTTACGCCACAGACAACAATGTTTCATCAGCAAATCACTGTAAATGCCATCCTTAGCTCTGTAAGTCGACTTGAGCAGGAGATTCCTGAGGCGGCTTGCACAACCGGTGTCTTTGAAATTAAACTCAAGTTAAAGATATCACCAGAGAATCGATCGAAAATGCAAAAGGGTTTAAATCAAGGACAGAAGGTACTGTTATTGGATCATTCTGAAGAATTGCACAAAAACATACTGAAAACTTCACCCATTAGGACGGGGTAAGTGGTGAAAATAAAAAGCGATCGTTTCTCCCTGTGCTAGCTTGTCCAATGTATTCGTTACAGCAGAACTCCGTTCGGCAGCTTCGCCCAACCAATCCCTGTAGTAATGCCGTCAAGGTAAACCAGTTCGGTTCCAAAAACCAAGAATTAGCCAAATTTCTGTCGCAACAAGCTGCATTCAGTACGGGAAGCATCAATAACACTTGTGTGGTCCTAGAACTGACAGAACTATTTATTCTCAGAAAAGTACTGTACCAGCGTCTCACATATGTAAGATGAATTTGGGGATTACAGCATGGATTTCTTTTTCACAGCGAACGAACGCTCAAATGAGACAAGGGTGCAAACGTAAGAAGGTGATTTTTCGTTAAAGTTTGAAGATCAACATAAAAGCTCTTAGTTCAAACTGTCACTCAGGCAATTTTTCAACATAATTGATCTCTTGCATGCATAATTTTCAAGAAGTATTCGGATGAACTGATGGTAATAACATGAACTAGAATGTTTTTGAAAAAAATGTTAGTTCAAGTTGATTATAACGAATTTCCAGAAAAAACGATAAATTGCGATAATTCCCTTATGGGTGAGTTAGAAAAATGGTTTTCCGGAAAATTTTCCTCCATATTTTCTAGTTGGGTACAAAAATTTGATGCGGCTATTTATAGATCAGCAGACATCCTGAATCCAGTCATCCATAAAATATGTACGTTTTGTCCTGGTGATAAACACAGGTGTTTTGAAAGACAGACCACCCCATGTCTGATCTAGTAAACACAGAAAACGCCTTCATAGACGCGCAGGCTGATCTCATTGTTTCATTAGCTACAATAATATCTTTTTGTTAAATTAGGTTTTTTGATTGTTTTGTAAATTATACGGGATTTAGTGCATGGCCAATGTTAGCCAAATGCCACATTCCAATGTTTCTCATTGTCTTCTTTTTATTCCGAAGACACCATAAATCATATCCCCGAACTGGATCACCAAGTTTTTCAGTCTAAATGAAATCAACAGCTGATTGGTAAGTCAAAGCTGTATGTGCAGAAGCTCTTCCTAAGCGACACTCCGATTTTGAGCCTCAAACAAACGACCCACTCACGCTAACATTGAAGACTGAGCCCCAGCTTGTCTAGGACACTAATACACCTTCATGCTGAAACGCAGGGGGGTACAGGGGGATACATAGAGCAGATTTACCGTTTTTGGGTTTGAAAGCTAATCTTATTCACCATGTCTGTCATGTGACCTCCAGTTGTAACTGTAGCAGTACTGAACGTTCGTAAGGCTGACGCATGCTACAACAGACACCAATGGCTGTGAAGTAAACTGCAATTAGATGTATTAATCCATCACAGGGAATATGAGAATATCAAAATATAGATTGATTCCAGATTTGGATTAAAAATACTATTCTCACTGACACTGCATACTACCTACCCCGAAGTTGCGTTGCAACTTCACAGACAGCCGTTGGATCAGTGAAGATCATTATAACACAACAGGTTACACGACTCTATAATATGTCAGAAAAAGTGCATCGGATGCCGGGAGCTGCAATGTCCTGACCATAGCAAATGGCGGAGTGTGCATAAGGGAACATAGTTGGGCAAACATGCGGTGGTTCACAATATATTTGAGTACAGTCGTATAATGACACAAAAAGTAAACAAGCCCTCATGCACCGAACCCCACATTTACCTTAGAATAGAGTAGTTTTCAAAGGTACACAAATCCAGGGAGAAATGAGGTGATCGTGAAACGTTCATGAGAAGCCGTAGTCCAAAGAAGATGGCTCGTGTTCCCATCCTGGACAAGAATTCGCTCATGTTCACTGTATAATCCCAGCTGTCAGCTAAATTCAGATATGGTGGGCAAAAAAGGTTCAGTGTCGGCAGACCGACTGCATTTTTCTTGATTGGCCAACGAAACATCAACGTCGTTTTTAAAGTTTGTACAATTCTCCGGAGAATTTACTGTGAGAGCTACTGTGAACAGGAACTGACGCAGGCAAGCGTAACTAGACTACATTTGTTGTCATCAGCAGCTTGGCTTATCAGGCGTGTCATTATGGTCAGTTAAACCGCTTTTCACTTTTACATGTACCATTTGAAAACACCTAAAAATTCGTTACTAGACCTTTCAGTAATTTTGTCTGGTCATTTCAAGAAGTACATGATGATTTGGCGGGAGAATCCAGTAGGGATATATTATGGTCAACCTTGAAGAGGAAATCTCTTTCGTCTTAGGATTGGCAGCTCATAAAGTCAATAAACCATGATAAACTTTGAAACCGTCGTGCAAACGCATTTTACTGTGATTGGAATATGACCACTTTGACTGTGCGATGGAAAATTCTGAGCAGGGTATTACTGTGCATCTGGAACTAAAGCATAAGTAACGCACTGGAATACCGATGTGATTTCGCTACTGGGTTCCTCAAGGAAGGCAAGTTGAGGTCAAAATACAGCAGTCGTTCAAAGATCGCGCATTCAGAGAGTAAAAGTCCGAGTACCAATGAAGAGGCTTTGTAAAGTGCCAGTTTCTAATTTAAGAGAACAAAAACTTCAGCAGAACTCAGATACTAATCTAAAATATTTCTCCATATTGAGGAACAATGTTTTTACGTATTCATGAACAAGGAGCTTTTTCACTTTATGGCTTACATGCAAGTGTTTTGCGAAAAAATGGCAATCTCAAATTTTTAGTCTACTGGTAAACTGACTTCAAGATGTACCATATTTGTCCCAAGCGTTGCAAAAAACGAAATAAACCCGGTGCAAAACGGATTTTGTTCTAGTCTAGCATAATCACTACATTGTTCCTCTAACAACAAGCACTAGTACAGATAATCTGGCTACCAAATCTCGAGAACGTTATAAACATCAGTTAGTAGCGATTCCTTGCAGGGGCTCTACTAAAACACATGATCCTATTTTGACTGAATTAACACCAGATGTTGGGGTGCACCTAAGCAAATTAGCCTAACCTCATCCCGAATATGAACTTTTCTCCAAAACCTTTGTATGTCGAAGAAACTCAGTTGTTTAAAAAGGTTATATTTTTCTGAATGCATGCTCAAACCAAAAACCACTGGAATTTGTCTTACTTCTATTGGAAGATGTTTTAATTTGACGTTCCAACCGCGATAACTAAGTAGATTGTGGACTTGATTTCGGATGGGTTTGACGGTTTCCAGTCGAGGAGTTGCTAAATAAATATATGAATAATAACTATGTAGGGTTTGTGCGTGAAGCAGCTAGCCGCATGTTAGCCGTGCACATGAACTAGATCCGGTTTTCCTGTACTGTGAAAAAATTGCCAGCGTCATATGGAAACTTCAACTAAGATTTTAAGGCTTCCTCTTAATTCAGAATGGGGTTTGATGGTTGGCGTTATAATTATCGGCTCACAGTAAACATCTGTATCCACAAACTATGGGCCAACCTCCAGACGACGGCTACGGAAAGTCTGTTACTCTTCGCCATCTTTATTGGAGAAACTTGCTCCCAGTAAAACAGGATTTGAATGCCTTTAGAAAGATATAGAGCCAGAAAACTAGATCTACGGGCATAAGTACTTTGCAGTTGGTGACAGTATTTGACAGTAGTTTAAATAACCGAATTATGACGGAAACGATCTTACTCTCCCAATTTTTATCTACCGTTTTCGAAACAATCACATATATTTTAGAGAAAATCCACCCGTAGGGTTTTGTTCTTTCTAAGAGAAATTGGAGCAGCTTCCAAGAGCACAATCCATACAAATTAACTTGGTGGTCGTGCTCAAAGGTCCAATAGAGGGAGATGGA
This sequence comes from Opisthorchis viverrini, assembly GCF_000715545.1. Taxonomy (NCBI): domain Eukaryota; kingdom Metazoa; phylum Platyhelminthes; class Trematoda; order Opisthorchiida; family Opisthorchiidae; genus Opisthorchis; species Opisthorchis viverrini. The sequence continues at coordinate 932,478 of NW_008751848.1, forward strand.
GACGGCCATTTAGTGTGAAACTAACTAAAAACTGAAGCTAAAACGAAAATTAACTGAACTAACTCAATTTTAACGAATTAGTAACGGGTCGCTGGACCAATATTTGAAAAAAAGCCGTTCCATCTGGATACAGCTGCCGTGGGAACTTTAACAAACTGCATGTTTTCTCTCAGAAATACCACCAGCTTAAATGCAACAATACATGTCAGGAAAGCTACCAGCCTGAAAATATGTAATCTGTGATTCATTTTGTGCACAGGGAATAGACTTCAATTGCATTTGTTGCAACCATATCTACCCAAACAGTGTTGCTAATACTGAATAGCGTTTCTCCATCGTGTACAAAAAACAAAACAAAAAAGTATTTTCCTAATCCGCAACAAATTTTTGTTACTAATTAAAAATCCACATTCAAACAAATTTTCTTTGGAACCTGGTAGAACGAAACATATTCGTCTGAGACATTTGTTGACTGACTTTGCAGCCAATTAAACATTCTGTTTACACAGCAATGCAGGTTAACTGACAAAAGTACTTCGTATTTTCATTCCATTACATTGCTTAATATGAACTCACATAGCAAATCATCGCTGATAGGAGACTCACAGCAATTCAGTTTATTAGGTTTTATAATAGATTCAAAAGCTCTTCGGTGGCTCTTCGAGAAAACAGTTTATTCTGTCCTATGTACCCTAAGCATCAACTTTCATATCCACTGTTTAACGTTAGTCCAAATCGGGCTATAAAACACTAAGTGAGTACGCATGTGTGTATGTACAGTGCTAGCACGCACACCTCTGTGAGCCCTCAAGCACAGGCCCAAACCTTCCCGGTACAAATGTTTTCTAATTTTAGGAAAATTTACCCACATGCAAAAAAATTGGTGTTACGGGAGACATCTAGAGCCCAAATGAATCTCTCGTTTATGCTGTTTTCATCAATTGAATGTGCAACACCATTTCGAGTCACGTTTAAGCCGGTACTACATTTAATATATCGCGATACATATGTAGACGTAATGCATTGCTCATACGTTTGCTGAAGATTCATCGACAGCACTTCTTGGAGCTCACTGTGCGGGTGCACTCTCGAGTTTTCGCCAACATCATCTACTTGAACCCAAATTGCACGGAATAGGTGGAATACTCTTAGTTCAAACCAGTCTGGTTTTGCTGGAGGCACATAGAACCCAGCTGAATCTCTTATTCGCTTTTCGTGAAGTTTTCTCATCGATAATTAATTGATACATGTCGAGTAGTTTGTTAGAAGCTTTGAGACTTCCAGAACTTGGCCTGTTTGACTCAACTTTTCTTTCAAAATCATTAGCGGTAATAGGCCAGTTATATTCTCCAGTTGTTTCTGGATGACAGACAAATAAACAGCGCTGACATTGAGCATGATTTATTTTTAAAAATTCCAGATCTTGTAACAATCTTCTTTATTTATGTTTCAGTCAAAACTAGCCAACAAGGAGGGAAATCAATCAAATCTGGATGGATGGCTATCCATTTTTACATGGCACCATAGATTCACATGGGATCTCGCTCTGTAAAAATGGGATAGTTGGCTTGTCTAATGGTAACTTTGTTGACAGTGTCACACACAGTTTCAGCATACCTGGCACCCACAAATATTTTTTGAATATTTGGTCACTATAGTCAATTAAGGGCACGGTTTACGAGCCAGATCAAATAGATCTAGGTTGACGTTGTACGACATTCAGGTGAGTTGCATCTCCCGAATATTTGCAAACAAGTAACACCCATTTTTGGGGAATTTATGGATGGTCTGATGTCTTCATCCAGCATGCAAATATTCCAAGAAAAATGTCGGCCATTTCCAACCTGGAAACTGGATTTCTTCTGTCGTCAAAATAATGCTTAAGGAACACCGTTTAATTTGATATCGGAATAGCTGATTTGTTGACACACCTTCTTGACGAATCAGGCAAATCGGGGCAAACTGGGATTTCATGCAAGGGCTAGTTCATGTTTTCAAATGCAGTCACGAATGGGTGACGTGAAGTTTTTCGGTATTTTGTGTGCTCAGCAGCGCGTACGAATATATCAACCGTTACTGGAGCAACCAAAATTGAAACAATTGCTTGAAAAAGGAGAAAAGTTTTCCTTCGCTGAGATATGACAATTAAACCATTCCCCGTATTTTGTACGTGAATTTATTTAATTCTGTATAACCTTTATGACCCTTTACGCCCTATTTAACGAGGATTTTACCTTTCAAGGCAAGGCTTAAATCTCATTCAACAAAGAAGAGTTTATTTTCGCTTTCACTGCATTTTCTAGATGTCTTCTTTTTCACGCTTTCCCCACGATGTGACTCACACTTTCCGTTTAGACCTTCAATCAAGAAAACTAAATTTCCCGCAGAGATTATTCTGTCCGCAATTCCCTAGACAGAAATCCAGTTATTTCTATTGGAAACCCAATAAGAAGGACCGCCAACGTCCAATTTAATTGATTTTGGTATTTTTTCCTCTTTTTGCTGGTAGCATGATGCCTGTTTACTCCCTTAGATCATATTGAATCCATCTTCTCCTCTTGACGCGCATGGTCCAGCTTCCCATTCTAACAGGTTAAGCGTGTTATGTTAATGGTGTTTTTAAGTATTCTATCTCGAATGTGTAAGAGTTAGAGGTAGAGAAATCAGATATTCGCCTACACCAGCTAAAGTTACCGCAGCTAATAAACTTTGGGAATGTGGTCGCGATTAAATTTAAAGCCCCCCCCCCCTGATTACGGGGGTATTCACCGGCTCTACGAAATATGCGCTGAAGTAGTTGCCCGTCAGTTAAGGATTCGGATGCAACCGTCGGTACTTGTTGCGTGCGTAGTAACAAAGGCCTTATTGTGAAGTCAAAATGTACCAGCAAAACCACTGATGGGGACAAGAAGGGGAACTTTGAAAGCCTATTGGTGAACTTTTTCTGTCTCTCTGGTGAATAGAAATGAATAGCGGTTTCTAAATTTAAACACGCATATATAATTTTCATCTAGATGAGTGCAAGGAGTGAACCGGCGCAATGAAGAGGGGTGGGAATGTGATCAACAGTTGATGTTATACCTAAAACAACCGCCCACGCACTGAAGATGAATAATTTTGGTGACACTTTCGCAGTTAACTGTCACACTCGATTAATCTGTTGACAAGCGACGTGACATACAAGTAAACGACAACGACAAAAAGTGCTTCACAAGTCTCTTACGCAAAATCTGCGTAACATGCATGATCTTGAATAGGTGACGTCGGTATGATCCAAGGAGGCAATACTAAGACTAACTTTAAGCATACGGAATCTGTGACAATGCAATCTTAACAAACATCCGGTGAACGTTTTGGTCAAACATAATGAAGTTTATTACCATAACATATGAGTGTACCTTCTTAATTCGCACGGACTCGGGCACATTAGAAAGACCATAGTTAATCATTGGAAACGCATAAACTTCTTATGCATGTATCATTAGATCAGAATCAAAACTACACAGCCGCTGGCTTGGGCACCGAACGAGACCGATAAATTTCTTGCGGCCAAATTAATAACCAGCAAAACCGGGGAGGCTCCAAATCGCAGGCTGCGTTGAAGGTTGTTAGAAGAAGAAATTCTGCGCTTTCTGTTGATTAGCCCTAGTATATCAATCTATCTGATGGCGGAGAAATACAGAATTCTGTGGATTTCCTTCAGATGTGATAAGGATATATTCCAGCTAACGAACATCACAGATAAGAAGGCGGAATTTAGGTGACCTTCTGTTAAGTGCGTTAAAAACTGCTACCCAATGAAACAATCAAATATATGACCTTCCTAAATTGAACTGAATGCAATGTATAGTAAATGTTCCCTTTCCGTAAAAATAGTCTCAACTTACTAACCTGCTTACTGGACTGAATAGTTGTTACATGGAGCGATAACGCTGTTGCAAAGCGTTTGTAATTGAAGCGTAACCTGACCGTTTATACTGCGTATCTTTAGGCCATCGGGCACTCTGCGACAAATTCGTAGGCAACGGTTTGTGTGTGTATATCAGAAAGGTCCCTTCTAAAAACAGATAATGTCCAGATGGTGAGTTGCAATGGGTAATTTGAGTAAAACGAATGCACTTGAAACTTCTACCTAGTGCCCGGAAGTCTAGCTCGCTATAAATGTTTTCTTAGTTTCCATAGGGCGGAGGCGAGTGCGGAAAGAAAAACTTAGATGACAGCAAATAGCGCACACTGTTTTTTGGGTTCTTAAGTAAGTTTGTTCAATGACGTTTGACAAAAAATTTACCACTGTTATCACCACACCAACAGTGACTGAAAGTCACTTGAGATTCCTACTCGATTTTGGTGCATGCGGAACGGAATTATAGGTACGAGAAGACTGTAAAGGAGCCTAGTGTCAATCTGTATTGTTATACCACATCAATCCAAGGCTCGATTAACAACAAGAAATTACGTAGTCTTCAAGACCAATGACCTTTACCCATCAGCTGTAAGCTTGAACTTGTTTCAAGCAATCGGTCAACTCAGTATTAAAGTAAGCCACACAGATCGCGTTCTCAATTTTGTCCCCAAGAGACTTACAGGCCCGTAAGTAGATCACACATAGTACTGGATTATACGTCATGCATCCGTAAATTGTGTCTTAGCAGGAAACTCATCCTAAACGCAACCAGATCGCTCCTATAAAATCCATCGACTGAATCACTGTGAATACGCCGCCACGTGTGTCAGCTGGAATAATTTTGCGATATCGAGGTGTTTTTTCCACGACTCTTACTGAATTCAACATGACATCATAATAATTCCCCCATTCATTTGCTTTTTCCGTCCATGTGCTTCTTTTCCCTAATCGTCTCGCCCATCCGTGCCTGATATTCGCTGTGCATCATAGGCCGCTCCATCCGATACCGGTCTGTTAGCATGTGTATTTGTGTGAGTGTACGCAAACGACCTACTTACCCATGCGTGTTCACGCCCCATTTGCTGAGCATGCCCTGACTTTTTCCGCCTTGAATTCCATGTAATGTCACCGCTGACACGGCCGCAGTCCACGCCATCGAGCTAACATACCACATGCTTTTGTCTGGTTTGCGAAGTTTCATAGTGCAGGTCTGTAACTGAATTTCCCAGCTCTTTTACGCCAAAAACTTGGACAGCTGAGAGTTATTATGTAATCCCGCTCACTTCTGTACATATGGTGCTGTAGGCTTTTGAACCCGATTCTTTCTTTTGATATTCGGGATTGTCGAACCTACGCTTGACTCATAGTTCTGTACTGCAAACCTCAAAAACTCAACTCATAAGACTGGAAAAACTCTGAAAAGTCTGTTATCAGTTTATCCCTTCTTTAGACCTAGCAGGTAGTGTACTTATTGAGTTTTCATTGGTTTAACTTCCTAACAAAGCACTGAACTGAATGAGAGGTTTTGCAAGTTCACCAAAATTAATGGCACGCTATAACGATTATAATTTCGTTCCGAGAATGAATCGTCTGGGTATAATGTCATACGCGCTAGAGTCCCTTTGATCTTTCTAAGCTTAGACAGAATGTAGAAAGCAAACAGAACCAAAACTCCCCAAAGTAACATGTTCGCATCCGTATACCAATGAAAATTGACAATCATTATTCACAACCTTTTGTGTTGGCGCACCAACCGCTATACTGCCGTCGACCGCATGCGTTGCACAAAATTTTCCAGCTGATAACAATCGCAGGTAAGCACTTAACCCTTTAACCAACGTTCTACACACAGAGCACACCTCCGAAATCAAATAAAAAAGGAAACAAGGCCCCATTTTCGGGTGCATATTTTATTTGCTGCATGTCGCCGGTATTTCTGAGAACATTAATCGGGTATTTGTTTGATTGCAGTAACCACGTCGGGATTCAAAAGAACAAGATGGATGGACCTGTAAGTCTTCTAGGGAGCACATAAAGCAACCATCAAGGCGAACTTGTGTGCGCCTCAACGACCGCATGAGACGAGGTCACTATAAGAAGTGAGAATGAAAGCAAACGGAGTTCGGTCTTTTATGGGTTGGCTGGATAAACACAATTGTCCGGTTGTCAGATGCAGATGGTTTTTACACGACAGAAATGTTTCATCATGAAATACTAATCCACGAAATGTGTGTACCCACTTTGTACAAATAGTATCGCTTCATCCGCTGGCATTATACTTTGGATTTCACACTTCCAAACCTAACATTGAGTATTTGCCAACCCAAAGGATGCATAGGTAGCGAATGAACCAAGATAATTTTGCCCATTCTAACAATGATGCAATTGACTCATTAGTGCTTTACAGTTGAAATTTGAGCAGCGTTTCTTAACTCTTACAGAGTAAGTGAAAATTATCAATGATTCTGATCAAACAGGGATAGATGTTTTAAAGGTTTTGAAAGATCCAATTGATTTTCGGGTACCAATTTCACACGTGCTGGTTAACAGTGTTACACAAATGCACTATTACTAAGACGAACATACCCACATTATTGTTTCAAATGTCCACGATATTTTGCCTGTGCCGTGCATTTCCCCGACTGAGTTAATTGTTCGTTGCTAAAACGTTTGCATTAGGTTCCCTGAGACCTGAATCAATTTTGGGCGACTCCCGGTTTATTTTGCATCAAAAGACTTTTTTTAGTTTGTGTGACTCTTTCAGTCATCACGACAAATGAGTTTTTTAGACAGACACACCATATTTTGCAAGCATTTTGCTCTGTGCACCAAAGTGATCTGGTGCGCTTATTTTACAAATTAGACAATTGTTTCCTCTCATCAAGAAGTCGTAGTGACTTCAGCAATTATTTTTATCGTGATCTGAATAAAAATGGTCAATTTTCAGAGATTTTGCGTCATCAGTCTATGGTGAAAAGCCGGTCGCCAAAAACAGCCATTACGCTCTTGCAGGAACCGTCATGTATGCCCACCAAAAAAGTTTGATGGCTTCGTCAGCCAACCTCTAGCAGCTGATCAGCAGTAAGAGTAAGTCATAAGTAAACAACATATTCGATAACCAAACATGGATGTTGTCCGCATTTCTTTAATCGCGGCAAGTAACTGTTAATATATTTTCCATAAGCAGGAAGAAAGTATAGGGACTTTTAAGTCAAGCACATGGGTCTGTTTTGGATAAACCATAGCTAGTTCACTTAAAGGTTGATAACCAAAGGTTGATAACTGAGTTTTCCATCTCCCGAACAGGAGTGGCTAACTGTTTTACAGCTTTGAGCGCTAGTACAATTTTCACGATATTTGATGTGGCCTGAGGTTAAAAATCTCAAAAGCTATCTAGAGAGGCGAATCACTAGGGAACTTGTGTAACCAGAATTGATTTTTGTCACTCAGTAACTCCACACGGCTCGGTGATAATTTATCCGAATTCAAACGATTATATTTCGCTCAATATTCATAATATATATATAAGAAGGCAGTAGATGACGCAATCAAATCCTTTGATTTGGTGACAGTTTACGCTGTCGAGTTTCTCGCTCAAAGCCTCCGATTTACATCCATAATTAATTTGATTAATGTTCGTACGCCAAGCCCTGTAAGATCACGTAGTGCTCAATCTGACATAAAATTACCTCTTCCTGGGACACCCCACGTAAATTTTCAGACAAATGTCCAGCAACAGCCTACAACTGGGAAATCACATCAATATTTATCGAGCATGCTCTTGTTGAGCCATTTGTCTAAACTGAATTCCGTCCTGTAAATTCTCTGACAAATGTATGGACAAGGAAGGAGTTAGAATAGCGCCTATCTCCTAGTTTGTGCTCACTGTATGAAACATAAAGCTCTGTATGTCAACTTCATTTATACCGAGTTATCAGCAGCGCGGATTCCACACCTCCCCGCAGAGATCCGATTCCGCGAACACCTAACTAGTAGTTGAACATCAACTGCTTGTTCAGAAACTGCTAAACAGCGATCATTAACCTGCACTAAGACGACAAGTAGCGACACTCATTCAACAATTAGAGGGGTCCTAGAATTAAACAAGCAACCCGGGGGTTGTGAACCCTAATTTTCCTGCAGATTCTCGAATGCCCCCTTCTGATGACTGCCGGTAAGTATTTAACAGCTTCACATGGCTTTTAAGCCTTTCGGAAAGCACTTACAGATAGTCTCGTCAACCATCTTCAGAGTAAGCAGGCAAGTCCCCTTCAAAATCCGACTGCAAAGGATTGCCAAGTGAAGGGTGAATGAATTTCACAGATAGAACTCCACTGTTGATCCCATCAGAAGGAGTTGATAAGGCAAGTTTGGCGCAAGTTAGGACGTGATTTTCGGAGCCAACGTAAGTGCCAGTGACATAATATTAGGTCAAACAGCTGCAGAGGCTACACAGCGCTTGTTACAGATAACTATAGCACAAGGTCCATAATGGGCCACCGATATCTGAATTTGTTATATCAGTTTTACTGTGGAGTGCCCGCACATACATTAATACCGATGTGTCCTTCACATATTCATAGTACATTAAACGACACAGAATCCGTTCACTTCCCTGGATGGGCGGTCACGCTAACATGAAATGATATGCAGGCTTAGACTCGGTGCTCAGCGCATTAAAGTCAGCAACGATTGACACTAAGTTGTATCACATCCCTCTGCACATTTGAGCTGCTCACCGTTCGATTTTGGTCTTCGAAGACAGTCAATGTAAGGTGTGCCTTCTAGTTTTTTTTTGGATCAAAATGCCTAGTCTTGCCGCAATCACATTATTAAACAAGGCGGCTGATAAAACACTATCGGCATGTTTGATCATTAAAATACAATTTCTTAGGAGCTAAAAATGAATTTATTTTGTTCGAAAATCAATAGTGAGGAATTGTGACAGGAAACACACCACGGGGCACGCATAGTTCCTTTGTTTTCTATGTCACATAATGCGACCGAATTTAATAAACCTGTCCTCCCACTCAAAAACGAGGAACTTGCATTTTTATTCTTTGTTCTGTAAAATCCGCGCCCTACTCAAAGATGTGCCCGTAACCACAAAGCATCTTTTCATTGACTTGTTGATAAAATTCCATCCTAGTGGGAAACACTGCAGTTTTATTCTCGGGAGCAATTATGGCAAAAACTCCACTCCGAGAAGGAACCCGGCCAGAAATTCACCATGATAATGTTAAGAGAAGCGGTGAATTTATCAAAAGACGCGTGGACTAACAGAAACCTATTGTTTTCTTTTTACGGCTTAAGCAAAATCGGTTTCTTTAGGCACTTCGTTTGAGACTATATACTGTGACCAAGCAAACAAATCTCTTCACATCTGATTTTGCAAAGTGCTCATACTGAAACATTTCAGTCTTATTGGAAAAATAAAACATGATGTCCTTGTAGTGAAGAGTGAGTTTTTCCACGAACACCGCAGATAAGTTGGCACTAATATGTCTGTTGCTGAGAAACAAGCAGCGAGCATTAAACATCCAGAATTCAACCAATGGTTTATCCAATCGGAGATTATCCTTAGAATGTGGCTATCAAGATAGATGCAGAGAAAACCCTCATATTTGCTTGGCGATCTGAGTCAGATTACTTATCCATGTCATAATAGTGAATCATCCAGCAGGTGAAAGCATTGTTGGTTTCACTTTTGTTGGATCACCCGGATTAACTTGCTGAAATAGCTTCAAATTTTGTGCTCCGTAGAACAAGCTGTGCGGCTGAATAATCCAAAAGAATTTTCAGGATTTGACATTTTCAGAATTGAAAACTTTCCACCTTTGTTTATACTTGGTTTGTTTTGCTGATGTGTGTTAGCAGTTATAAGCAGTTATAGCCCGGTTGACATTTGTACACCAAGTTAATACAATGATAAATGATTGGGCTAGCAACATACTTGACATATTCTTTCCTCGGAAAATACAGGACAGTGTTTTCAACACTTTGGGGCAGGAAGTTGGTTAGTTGCAAACAATTTTTAGCTTTTGGTGGGGGAGCTTACTGCCAGATCACGTTCAGTTGCCACACGGCCGGAAAGACCAAAATATTTTTCAATCATGCATCAGGGCGTTATTGAAAACCTTTCGGTGGGATCATTTAGGACTAGAGAATAGGATTGTATGATTCGAACTATAGCCACAATCACCGTTGAATGAGTGTAATTGGATCCAATGTTGATTTTACCCTCGAGGACCCAAAATACAATTAGGTTGTAGCTGTCAAATCAAGGATTTTCACTTGAATACCCTGGGTCGAACTTCAGTACGCGCTTATGACTTCGCAACACCCGCAAAAGCTTTGCTTCTTAAGCTGGATGTAGAAGTATTGTTTCCAACTCTGCCCATCGTTTTCTGCTTGTCGTTCTTATGTGACGAAAATGAATATACCTGTTCTAACTTACACGAGATCTAAGAAAGTTTTACGCTGCCGTATGCGTTCGAACAAGCCTAATGTTGTCCGTGCCGTGTGCCCTAGACAGGATAATCCCCATGACGTCGTGTTCGCCCATCAACAGCTACATACTCCACAGTTATCACCTAATGTTTAACGGACTAAAAAGAATTTAACTCCCTCATAAACTTTTTCATTATTCATACACTTATCTCAGTTAAATGCCACCGGAGATTTTGAAAGTTCCATCCGCGCCTATCAACAGCAGTCCATCTCATGTCAAGAACCGTTTATTACGGTTGATCAAACGCGAAATGCAGAATGCACTGTATTCTAGCATTATGGTGATTGGAGCTTCAAATGACCTTGATGTAAATCCAGATCACATTTTTCTGGGTGTGAGGCGAGTCTGTTGCTTCTACTATATCATCATTTTTGCAGAAACACATACTACTTGGTTCTTTAGGATAGTAGGAGAGCCGTTCAAGAGGGTGTGTGGATTTAACAGTTACATCGATATTGAACACTTTCGGTTTGCTCGAAATCACAAACCCTACCGGTTGTTGTTGGCTAGCTAGTGAGGAAACCATCTATTAGAGACAAACAACACCATTTGCGTTTCATTGATCCAATCTCTCATAAAAAATTACCTGTACAGCATTTTTCGTCGTGTTTCTGCTAATGAGTGCCGCAGGTGGGAACCAAAACCGTAGTCCTATTATTAGACATAAAGCTCCGACTTGTGTGGTCCTAAAGGGCGACTTCAAAACCTGTCACAGAGTAATATAACCTACCGCCTGCCATCTGAAAGCTTCCCTAATATGTTTGAACTAAGACAATTGTCAAACAACGCAAAGTGATATATTACGATGCTTGAGGCCAAAATACGAATAGCTTGGGTATATTATTTTAGTTTTGGCAAAGTTAACTAGTCCCTTACTGAAGCTGATGAACCGACTTCCAGTTTTATTTAAGCACGAGCAAATCACTTACCGACGGTGATAATTTACTTCTGCAGTGTATGTACCTGCAGTTTAATCGAACACCATCCGCTAAAGAGAGCTTAGAGACTAACAGGAGAATTTCCTATCCGAATTGTCATCTAACAAATGCATTCATAATGGTTCTCTTCCCCCGTTCTCGATTGGGTCTACTGGGATGAATCTCAGCTTTCGTTGTTTACCTAAACTACAGGACACTCATGCACTACAAAAGAAGGATGCGAAAGCATGTTACCATATTAAAACTGGGTGGAGTACCTTCAGGCGTTTCCGTCACTTCATATTGTTCACTATGTCAGAAGTCTAGCCGATTTCTTTATTTTAATGACTAACAGATATCAGACAGCACAGGGAAGACAACGGAATCGTTTGATCAGGTATTGCATCTTTTTTAATGGGAGATTTTCACCATCCCTACTCGATTGGTTGTTAAATTTACCACATCTGGAAAGAACCATCCCACCTAAAAAAGACAATCATGTATATATATATATGCCAAAAACCTAAAAGTCATGCCTTCTAGCTAATTTGAGCTAGGCAAATATCACGTGCCCCTGTTATGGACTTTGTGAGTCTCACAGTTTGCTAAAAGCATGTGAAAACAAAGCAGGTGCATATGCAACCTTGGAAAACCAAATCATAATTATCCCTTACTAACTCAACAATCATAAAGTATGGACGACTGCAGAACATTTTTGAAGGCTTTTCTCTGTTTGCCATAGGATGTGCACTCAGAAGAGTACCAATTATGAAGAAAGTACTGCTAAGCTGATCGGTACCCTTAAAACCCGAAACTCCAAATTTTTGAACCATTTTTCTAGCGTGGTAAGGATATATCAGAAGATAGATTCTTCGACTGCTATTTATAGTTACATACCAGGAAGGCCGAAACTATCCGGTTCTAAGTGAGAATCTTATTTCAACCCTGAGGCTGTTATGTTTTTCACCTGAGCAAAGCACTATCCATTAGTTATTTGATCAGAAAATCACAATTCATTGTTGTTTTGCGTGTGAAAGAACACTCAAAACATGTTTGAAAGTTCCCAAAGCATTCACTGGAGCAACGAATGCAAAGTTCCTTTTTGCCGAAAAGTTTCATAGCTACTGGACACACTAATGTCATTCCACTAGGTGCCTCAAACACGGAAATAAATGAACGCACGCGAGGATAAATCACTTACGGTTGTGCGTGTCCACTGCGTAGCGTTTTCCCTGTTGGATTGTACAGTCCATGGGATTAAAATGTAACTTATTTTTTTCCTTCATCGTCGGTGGACCAGTATACGTTCACCGTTTATAAAGTAAATGCCGGAAGTAAATCGGGGTGCACATACAGGTATAAGGTCATCAGTGACAACCATTGAGAACGTCATTAGTTTTAAACACAGAAACTCTAAATTTTTTTTATTTAAGGTAGATGTAATGACGTTTAATTTGTGAGTTTAGCAATATAGGAAAATATTGTTCCCGCGCTCTGCAAAATGCACGCAGTGCCGGAACAATGTGGGAAACCTGGAGGAATTTGGAGATTTATTAATGGTAATTTTGATCATTTCAAAAGAACTGTTCGTTTAATAAGAACATGCAGGGTAGCGTTCACTGGAAAATCCAATATCTGCTTGTTGCAGCCCCTCCAGCACTTGTGTACAAGAGATAATCTGGGAAGGTCCAACAATGGTAAACAGGCCTGTGTTTGAAATATGTGAGTTCATGGCTCCGTCCTCCACAGAGTTTCACTTTCAGCCTTGTGAGAACAGCATTTCCGAGAAGATAGCTGTTCCTAGTCGTCAAACATTCTGCCACTACATTGGCAGCTGTCTCACATGCCCATTTCTAAGAGCGCAAAGACGACTCATGCGCATATGAACATCTGACAACTACCACTACTAACAACAGAAACTGCCATCTGCAGAGTTACCCAGCCTTGTGTCAATAATTATCTACTGCGCCATGTTAATTTCCTTCCTTTATAATACGCCATCTTTAGCCAAGTCTATTCCCAACGTTCATAATAAATTCATACAAATACGAGATTTCATGTATATTAAATAGTTCAGCTTAACCGTTCGTGTTCTTCCGGAAACCCTGTCCTATATACCGTTGCCTGTGGGATCATGAGTTCGAGCAATTTTGAAGAATCTTAGGGAGCTTTTTTCTCAGACAGCCGAATGAGACTGCGGAAGCAATCCCTGTGTTCTTATTTGCATCTTTCCTGAGCTCAAACACAGTGAAAACTGGAGCGCAGTCCATTCACATTGAACAGTTAAACCGTCCACGTTACGAGGTAGCATATTCTTACCATGAAGAAGACCAAGGATTACCTTGATTAATTCGCCGTGGTCCTAACTGCTGTCTGGTGTTATTACACAAACCACGCCTGCAGTGAACACAAGTACACTTGGCAAATCCTCCATTTCGTTGAGTTTAACCCATTTGTTACCATTCAATGAGTGTCATTTTGGTTCTCGTTTTCCTAACTGCAAGATTATACCAGTTTGTCTTCAAATTATCACAAGAGTGATAAAGCAAGTAAATTGTAGATATGACCGAAATTAGTCATACTGGTACTATATTTTGGTACTCTCTGGCGCCTAACAGTCCCGTCGGTTAAAAGGAATTTTCCGTAACATGTTCCGAACATTAGCGATTAAAAGCAGCAAAACGATTCCGCCCATTTTGTTGGACTAATAGATGTAAACTATGAAAACTCTCGATGTAAATACCCGACAATACTCGCCAGAGACAAATTGGATGGGTTTCAAGCCAGACTGGCTTTTATTAAGTATTCCGTCTCCAGAGCGGAATATCAAGTTTTGTTTCATCACATGCTTGACGACCAAACTAATTATCTAAATATGTCTTATTTTAGGTCAGTATTAATGCGAAATCAAGCAAGAAATATCATTATTTTACCATTAAACATACCTCGGTTATATTCTTATTGACCCCCCAGCACGATCCTAGTGTTGTTTGTCGAGTTGGGCAAACAGAAAATCCAGATAAATTCACATACCCGGCATTCACCATCAGGGGATGGTTTATTTTGTGATTTTACTGTGGCAAGGTCGCAACTTCAAGCTTGCAGGAGGATTCTTCAGTTTCGTCCTTGATACCGAATTTTCAATTGAGGGGGAGCTTTAAAACGTACAGTCACTCTGTGTCCACTCCCAGACTGTCAGGCTAAATGAAGACCAAACAAACCTACATCGACTATGAAAGTTATATTGGAACTTGGTGTAGTGAACTGTCTTTATTCCCGTCCGCTTCACAAGGCCTCACCCAGGTAAGGCAGTTTGGCTAGTGAAAAAATTTCACGATTCTAAACAGTTAATATTCCAGCTACTTTTTACACTGCAGACGAGAGGAATAGTGTGCTTGTGATGCAACATTTGCCTTTGTGTTCGCTTTCGTCTGGATGATGCGGGGGGGGGGGGGTTGAATGAAAAGAACCACAGAGCAACCTGAAATGTGTGACACAACATGTGAAATCTTGTGTCCTCTGTTACATTTTGAATTTTGAATCTTGTTCTATGTAACCTCCTGTTGCCAGTGGCATTTTCTCAGTTTTTGGTTCCATCAAATGTTTAAGGTTTACTGCATCCAATTTTGTCACCCGCGAAGTACTGAAACGTTTCCAACGCACTTCAGAATGGCATACTGACCTTGCTTCCAGGAGTAACTTGGCCTAAAATGATTGACTGTATGGCCGGAAAATGTGCAAAGGCGTTCAAGTGTTCAGTGAAGACCATTTAATTTTACCCGAGGATAAGTTTCAAAACTATTCGTAAGTGATAAGTGCTATCAATGGGATACAACACCCAATGCAACACAACTTTTCAACGAGAAATCTGCGACGAAACAATACAATGTGACATAACCTGCGTAACCGCAAGGTGAGTTTTGCGCCGCTTGATCAGTGAATGTTAATCGCGTGTTGAATCAGACACTCGTAGCTGAATGGAAGGATTTTAGCTTACTAGCTGGCAAGTCAAAGTTTCCAGGCGCAATGATAGTAGACTTCAACAAGACTCAAAAGTTTGAGTAAATTCTTCCTCAAATGCCAACTGCACACAGTACTCAGCAGTTGGAAAACAACAGAATTAGTACTGAGTCAATGGTATCAGCTTTATACTTGTAAGTCATTTTATGCATGCAAGCACTATCAGACATGATCGTTGTGCACTTTAAATACTTATCGTGCAGAATTTTCGTAGTGGATGGTCGATATGACAATTCAGATATCCTACTACGTATAAAGGCAGCATCCTAATCGGAAACACCTTGTTACGGTTTGGAATGCAAGATTCATTACTTTTCTCGGGTGAAAAATGTGTTCCATCTCTTATTCATCTTTGTTTTACATTCTTTCTCCGTAGCTGTATGGCTGTAAGGCACAGTCTTCCACTGGAGTTTGTTTCTCTCTATGATGATTGAGCCAATGGTGTTAATACAAATCCAAACCAGTGAACCGAACAATCTGACGCTCCTATGCTCCTCCGCGGTGACTAATATTGGGTGTATTGATTTGTCAATCTGCCTCCTGGTCTAGCCAAAAGGATCGCAATAGAGAAACCTCAAAAATTGCCGAAATTCCAGTCCGGCTTCGGAAAAATAGTTTGCTGGCCGCTGTTCATTTCTTTCGGTGGAGTGCGGCTGTCAACCAAACGGGAAATAGCCACAAGAAAGGAGTCACTCGCTAATGCATGAGCTGCCTCGAGTCTCCAAATGTGAGACGACACATCTGTATCGCCTCCTCGACCGTCATACGTCGTGTACGAAAATGTCTGACAAGAGTGCCATAAACCCCTCCGCTGGCTTCAGTGACCTTGCATGTTATCACAAACACCTACGCACAAGCCTCTTAACTGTGGCTGTCCGGTTGACAACCTAAAACATCTGACGCATAAAATCTAGAACATGCGACATGTCCGTATGCTCTTCCAGCTGATAATAGTGTATAATCAAGCAATGTGTCAGGGGATGTCGACTAGGGGTATGATAAGACATCTGGTGGATAGGACTATTTTGCAGCATTCCTCCGGCATGTATTGGTTCCTTAAGAGGTACGGGAGAGAGTTTACAGAACCAGTTATCCGGCTTCAAATTCCGGGTCTCATCTGGACGTGATTTTTTGATGAGACAATTATATACCTGTCTATTAAATATTTTTCTGCCCCCATATTTATCAAGCAGCGAAGCGCCAAGTGAGAGCACAAGCTTCTTTTCTTTGTTTGACTTTACGCGGAGGTGTAACTTGAACCGCATCATCCACACTAAGGCTCGTTTGAGCCTAGTTTATGAAGAATAGTGGGAGAGCAGTTCGTCAAATACTAAATCTTCCAAGAGAGTAGTGTTCAGGACTTTAGACTCCTTCAGCTTGGGTCCCGATATGGAGTAGGCAACGCACTTACCATTCAATTTCGGCCGCATGTGTCCTGAGGCTTGTATAGAGGCTGAGCCATGAAACCAAACGTCTGAAACGTCCACGTGGCTGCCAGCGACTCTCCTCCGCAACTCATGAAACCTCTATCGTGACCTCCAGGATTGTAGCAACCACAAATTCTGCCACTAAATCCTGTGTCCGACTAAGAAGAAAAGCACCGAGCACCTTTCCAGCTCCAGTCACAATGTCTTCTGTCCTGATTTCCAAGTTGGTTTCCTGGATGGAGTGATTTCGCCATTTTTTCAGGCTGTAACACCGATGTCTCTTAATTTCTGGCATCTTGCATCCATTGTTCAGAGCATCTTCAGTTTTATCTTTTTTCCCAGATTATAATGGTATCTGGACGTCCCCCTCTTACACGTTGCGTTAGTTTCATCGCCCATTTCAGAATCACTGCCAACTTAGGAAGAAGCCTCAGAATTTTTTGATGGGTTTTGCATTGCTCAGATCATTTTAGGTTGCTTTTCCGGGCCTGGCGTTTTTCTGTGCGAATTCCTACAAAGAACTAAATTTTAGAGAGTCACCAGGCTTGAAGGGTCCTAATTCTTGGGAGCTGACCGGGCAGGGGAAGCAAATGGAAACTCAACAGTTGCAGACCATTCGCCTGCACTGTTATGTCTCCGGTTCAAATCTATTTTCGAGGCCTCCGGATAAGCTTCGCGCTATTCGGGTCCCAAAACTTCAAATGGTATATTCCTGGCCAGCTAAAAGTTGCCTTTAATGTCACCGCTGGGACCTAGTCGTAGCACCTATCCTACTCTATCCCGAGTGTACATAATACGTTAGATCAAGAATTTTGATAATTTTTTTTCAATTCCAGGTATCAGCTTCAGTCCTCTGCTAAGCTGCTGAGTGCGGTGAAGCCAGCTTTATAATGTTATCATGTCTTTTGTACGTATTTCTGTACCCCAACCTTGAAACATCACTTGGATTGCACCCACACAAATTAGGCTTTTTTTTCAATTCCAGGTATCTAGCTTCAGTCTCTGCTAAGCTGCTGAGTGCGGTGAAGCCAGCTTTATAATGTTATCATGTCTTTTGTACGTATTTCTGTACCCCAACCTTGAAACATCACTTGGATTGCACCCACACAAATTAGGCTTAATTACTTGTCCCCAGTTTCCTCCTAGAACGCAATGAAACCCATACAGAAAAAAGTGTTATCGGATATTTCCCTGTGTTCGTCCTCTCTTTCAGCTAACATCGAGTTTCTTGTAAGGCAAACTGTGTTCCACCATATGTCGCTTTTTCTGTTTTTTTTTACTCAGCTGCCTTTTTCTTGACCAAAAACATGCTTGGGTATCTTCAGCGTCTCCTGAGTTGACCACAACTCTTCACCTTAGTAGATGTTCTGGCTGGTTGATCAGCTGTTTGATGTTTCGCCCATTCCCAATCGACAAGCGGTGTATAGCAGCTTTCTACACCAGTTCAGTTTATTAACGATGTTTTTCCCAGTAAATTTCCTCTATTCGTTCGTGATTACCAAGTCTCCCACTCGGCCAGAATTTCACATCTACTGTCAATTCCACCCTGTCAAAATACAAACAGGTCAGAAATTCTCCCTATGATTTGTCCGTCATTTTCCGTAAAGTCAACGCTCAACCGAAAGAGCACCTGTCCTCATCGTATGGAGCATTTCAAAAAGTGTCTTCTTGACTAAATTCACACAGCTCATGTTATATCTGCTGATTGGTCATTCTGTGGTATCTGCTGCTGACCCGCTCCAGTGCCTAGTGTCGGAGAGAAAAGATTCACAGAAGGGAACACAACAGCTGTATTCCGAACAAGCGAGTGGGTGCGTGCGAGTGCGAGAACGAGAGCGAGTGCAAAAGTTACAACGGCCCCACGCTATTTAAAGGGGACTTTCTGACATTGATCCAGGCTGTCTGATAGGCGTTAGTGATCACCCATCCACATCGATCGTGCCTCTTTGAAAAGCCTGAATGCTGATCACATTCGGTCGTGCTTCTGTGGCGCAGAGAACACGCATCAGGTTTTACTGAATTGATCGAATGATTGACTGGCCTGGATGCTTGCCGGCTTTCCAGTTGAGCTTTTGGTGGAGCAGTAGGTTCCGGGTGTTCAAAAGTTGATTTCAGGAATCTGACCTTCCTGATAGTTCATTGTACTAAATCCTACATACATATGGCGCTAGGTGAACTTCTCACGTTAAAATACTTGAGAAAAATATATTCTTTTTAGCAGAAACCTGGTTCCGGTCAACTTGATGTCAGATTTGAACGCATTCCGTATTTTTGCACTTTCCACTGTCATGTAATTTCGTCCACCTAAAAACATTTGTCTCTTTGACCAGAAAATGCAGCCCATTTATCAGACCAGATTTGTCTCATATGTACGATTAAGCATTCCCGTTTCTGCCTGTTTTTAAAGACGCTAGGGTATGTTCACTGACATGTTACTAGTTTTGTACTAAACGTTCCTATGATAATGTCATGTAGCCCGGCTGAAAATACGTCCAGCTGAATACGCATAGAGTTCTGTTTTTTTGGTTCGGTTATTTTACGTAACACAAAAATATCAAACCTACTTGTCCTGAAAACATTTTTTGTCTTCGCCCTTCGGTTATTCAGTGCTTTTTATGTTCAGACGAGAATGCGCCTATATTCTGAGAATAGAATATTCAGCAAATAAATCGATTTCTTCTGACATATCTACATCTGCCCCATTCGTTTTTTGAAAACCATATGCAGGCAGCAAAAAAGCTTTTTGAATAACTAATATTCTGTCATCTAGATATATGATATTTCCTAGTCTCAAGATGTGGAACAGACTCCGCCCTTCTGTAAAGGTTAAAACACACGGAATGTCTCAAACAGTCAAGCTGTGCAAGGTGCGATAATAGAGTTCCTCTTAAGAGCATTAAAATCTTTCTTGCGGTGTGTAAGAACATGTTGTAAGTCTCCGTGCATGCATTCGCATACAGAAATTTTGAACTACATGTTCTTTCTAGTATTCTGCGAGTCGAATGCTGTAAGTAACTCACCAAATATCTGGCGGTCTAGACTGCCCACAATGCCGTCACCTTGCATTTGACTGTATGGATTCGGTTATGGTAATCATAGGCTTAACTGGTTTGTGCAGGATGCCTACGCATTCAGGATAAAGGATTGATCTAGTATACCGTCTTCTTAGGGAGTGACACACAAACAAGTATATAAAGCTAATCTGGTTTATTTTACGAGGTTTTGTACCTTGGTTCGACTAACATTGTTTCTATAACATGATATGTAATTTGCTTCCATCCAGCGTAGTTTTAGAGTTTCCGTTTGGCAAAGGTTTTGGAATATTTCAGAGAACTCCAAAAATGTGTTTGGTTTGTGAAATTGGCTGAATACAACCTGATTAATGAATGCGCTTATATTCGATGTATTTTGTTATTCAGTATGTGGTTGCTGAATTCGGAGTAGAAGAGCATGGCAGTGAAACTGGATGAACCTACATTCCTTGAAAACTAAATTTCCTAGTCCATACAGACAAAATTATATAACTTCAAACAAGTTCTTAGATAAACATCAAATTAAGGCCAAAGTGATCGGATGGCTTGATCGTCCGGCAGTGTTTCAGGGCACGTAACCACTTGAGTGCCATCCACTGTTGTTTTTGTTTAAGCGATTCTTCTGTAGAATCTGACAAGAAACCTAAACAAGCAACCCAGATATAATCATCTCACTTATAAAGCAATGGGGATTTTCCTGAAATGCAGTTGAACATGCATGCTTTCGTCGTAGGATATAGTCAGGAAAATAATTTCCTTTTTCCTACGTTTAAAAGACATACATTTGGCCTTGTTTAAAGATTATAGTTGTATATATAATGAGTATAAATCACCGTGACTTTAGGACCAAAATGCTCAAGGAAAATGGTAACCGAAAGTGGTCATATGGGCAATTCACATTGATCTATATTCATCATTGGTGGTCAAAGACCAATCAAGCTCTATTGGTCTGAGAATAATTCATCGCGCTGAGTCACGAAATGGATTACCTGCATGAATTAAATGCCTATTCGTTGCTTGTACGTTTCTGATAAATTGAAGCTACAACGTGCTGAATAATCGGATGGGTAATTGTAAAATGTTTTGGTGATATCTTTGAAATACGTATTGAAATCAGATGATTGTCTGAAAGCAATCTATGAGTAGACGGGTATCCTCTGATTTACGTAGATCAATATTTTTACGTCACATAAGGTAGCGGCCCAGGACGTCACTGTCAGTTATGTGGTAAAAGCCCTGTGAGTTGTCCGATGGGCTTTTTAGGACTCTGCTTTTAAATCACCTTGCCGAATGGAATGTTCGCCGAAAGTTCGTACAATCGTGCTGTTCCTAGCCCTATGACGTCATCCTACTCACATACTAAAACGGAAAAAGTGAAACTGTAAGTAGTGCACCTTGAGATTGATTGCGCTTCTGTAATTCTCTGTTTTTTTTTTTGAAAAGCCAATTAAAAGAAAGGTTAATAAATATGAGAAGGCGGCTGTCTCTTCAAAAAGTGTCCTAGAAGTTTTTTTTCCTTTTTCATGAAATAGTCTGAGCTTTCGGAAACACTTAACGGAGTTTACGTTATTATTGATTTCAAGTGCACTTCCTTTGCATTTTATTGACTACAACTTCATGTAATACGTGCTTATAACGCGTGAACTTTTTCTCCTATTTTAAAATGGATGATCGTGTTGGGAAAGAAAACGTCAGTTCAACCCTAAACTCTCAGCTCTCCGTAACCCCTAGCCCAAAGAACTAATAATACTTTGTGACGAGACAAGATTGAAATTCTATCTCCAATAACACAGTGATTAAGTAGTCTTTTTTAAAACCCTTTAGCTAGACTGCTAATAGGTCGTGAGCATTAAAAAGCCAAATTTTTCAAATAGCCCAATTGTCGGAATCTTGAATTAGCTTGCCATTTCCAGGTGGTAATCTGGATCAGGCGGTGATGCTGCGCTTTTATCTAGTGATAGGAAAATAACGCCAGGGTGGTCCCGATCGGATGAATTGGACTTAAAAATATTGTACGATTATGACCCAAATCGTTTCTGCCGCTCTGAATTCGTTCTATAATTTAGGTATTTTATCCGAACCGCCAGTCTTCACTTAATCTGAGTTTCATCGGTTTTTCTGTAGCTCCTAAGTGACAGAACTCCATGGTTGTCTGCGCTCTGATTTCTTTTCCCACAAAGTGATGAGAGAATGCACCCTCAAATATTTTGGAAGCGTATGTAACTATGAGTTAGACTGTTAATGGAAAATTTCAAGAACCCTTATTGATGGAAGACCAATAACGGAGAATTCATTCAAAGTAATTCACATATCACTATCCCACTTCAACTGGGACTGGAAAAATATTCAACAGATTTCAGAAACACGCTCTCGGAGGCAGTGAAATACCTAGATATATAAATTTTTGCTAGTATGGTAGGCGACAGGTGTTGAATGCCGGTGATATTTGGATGCACAAAAGATACCTGAACCATGGCCAGCAAACCAACTGATATTTTCTCGTCTACATTTGAAATCAAAAACAATATTATGATGAAATCATGCTGGAAAGAGTAAAACAGGAGCACTTTGACTCAAGCAATTACCAATGTGGCTTTCACATGCGCCCAGTAGAAAAAAAAAATGTCTTTAATATGGTCACCGGCAAAGATCTGTCCAAATCTGTAATGGCAAAGTGGAATCCTAGATCGATTTCGCGCCTCATCTCCGGGCAACTGGTAACTCGAATGTGGAATTTATTTGATAATGACATTTTGATGACCGCTGAGTAAAAATCCGATGTTATAATTCAAATAAGTAAATCAAATTTTTAAGACCACCCAATGAAAACCGCTCACAGAAGACCCGCAAAGACAGAGTAAAATAGTTGATACTTGTTTGGCTGTTTCTGAAACATCTTTTTCAAACTGGTTACAATAGTGATGCAGTATGAACGCATAGGTAAAGACGTATTGCTCATTTTATCAACATGGTCGACATAATCAAGGGTGAGACAAAACTGCACACGAAACTTTCTAATTTTACGAAGGAAGCCCGTCCAGCTCATCAGAAACACGGCTTTTTAGGGTTGAAGGCGGATCCAAGTCGTTCAGGATTCAAAACTTTAGAACAATGACCTTAGTAGGTAGGCCAGTGTACACTATCATCTGAATAAAAATTTCGTGGATATACCAATGGCTTCAAAACATCCCCCAACAGATCTTCAACTCTTCTGGACATTTTGCGTCACAATGCTGACGTGACGAGAAATAACTGATCTTTTGACTGTTCACCTAAATTTGAACAAATTTTTGTAAATATCAAAGCACTTCTACAATTTAGTGATAGAGTGGCCAAGTAGGATTTGTTGCAAAGGTTGCGTTAATCTTTCGGTGTTAAAATGGATGTATCGTTAGTCAGCTGTTCTCTCTGAATCAACCCGGTGAGAATCTATATAATATAATGTTTTCATGAATAAACTAATAAACACGAGAAACACATGAGAAAAACCAGGAAAAAAGTATAAAATGTAGAAATTAATGTAGACGTTTTTCACCAGGAATCTAGGTTCAAATTATGGATTTTGTTTTGTAAATTGATGTGCCAAGCGATTCAAAAGACTGTATCTGACAGTTTAGAATTTTCATTTAAGATAAAGCTTATGATCATGTTTTGTCCTCCCTTAGACTTTGCTGATTGATTTCTTCGTTGACGGATGCTTTATAAGAATAACACATTAAAACAGGCATTGTTTATTTTGTGATTCTGTTAAAATCTAACACAATGAATCTGTTTTTTATTTGGTCATTTTTTGATGATTCAGCTATGTATTACGTGAGAGTTATTGACCAAGTGATCTCGATGACTGAAGCAATCGGAGTGTTGATGCCAAACACTGTCATTATAAACACATAAGATTGGATCAACTGTTGTACAATAGCGCAACCAACAAACGCAATGCGCGAAAAGTTTGCACGCAGTTTAATGAGAGTATTTTATTCAATCGAAAATAATTGAAAAGACAGGCAAATACACTATTGTTCGGTAAAGAGTCCTGTTGAAGGGAGAAAAAAAGTGTACTCCTTCATTCTTCTTCTTCCGGTTCTAGTAAACTATTCCTACCATACTGTCTTATAAGTCAAGTGACCAGTCTCTAAAAACATCTCATCCATGCAAAATCTCACCCCACAAATCAGAGGAGTGTAGCAAGGCACTCTGTATTAGTATTTGACCTTATTTCAAAAGCTGCGACTGTTGGCTGGCACAAAAAGACCAGCTGTCTGCGTAACTGGGAAAAATATTTTTTATGAATCAAACAGTGATCAGTTTTGTGCGAGTGATACACACCAGTACACGGTTATGGTGAGTAGGTCCTGTTGATATAATGGTCTATTGGATACTAGATTTGGAGTCCCAAAATTCTAATTGAGTAGATAATAAACGGCAATATTTTTATACAGTCGTCTTCTTAGGTGGCTCTGCGTGTCACAAATGCAGGTCTAAGCGTAGTTTCAAAGCACTCAATCACTCGACTTAACTAGAAACAAGGAGAGGCATTTCATTCGATTTTTCTTTCGTTTACACCAAAGACTACTCTAATTGAATTGTTGCTGGTGTGTTTGCAAATGTTATCGAAGTTCCATATGTGCGTTAGGTGTTCGATTTCGCGAAACTTTACCGTCTCAAGTTTTTGCTTTCTGAGGTAGGATGACTTTGCCTTGATCAGAGAAACAAGCAATAAAAAATGTAAAACGTTGTTATGCGTAACATTAAACGCAATCCTTTTCGCCCAGTAACAGCCCTACATATTTTCGACTTCCGACCGTGCATGGGTGTGCTTCCACGAAAGGTCAGTGTTGGTGTTTGTCAGCTGGCTATGTTCCTGGCAAATATGCGCCATGTGCACCCAACTTTGGGCAGGTCAAAGAAAAGCGTTTTGAAAAGTGATTATATGTATACTGAAACTTTACTTGGGCCAAATTCGCCATATATCAGCGGAAAACGATTGTCATGTAATCAGCGAAACCAGTGCGTTATGTACCCATGGAAATCCATTTCTTACAAAGCTGTAGGCATAAATCACATCCCTCTAAGTGCCCTTCTACCAGACACTACTTCTAGTAGTGATGAACATGTTGTAACACAAAAATAGTGTTGGTAATGTGAGAGATTTGGGGTAGTGATGAACATGTTGTAACACAAAAATAGTGTTGGTAATGTGAAGAGATTTGGGATTTTTATGGAGATTTCGTCCTGTAAGTAAGCCAAAAATAGTGGTTTCTTATGGCTTTTTATGAAGGCTTATTCCTAAGTCTCCGTCTCTCAGATTTCACAATTAAACACCGGATTTCCTCCTTGGGAAGTCAGGCGCTCCGTTGGATCAATCGGAGGGTTTGCAGGACATTTAAAACTGGTAGGGTGCCAAGGGAGATATTCCAACATGATAGTTATTGTTTCAGCTATATCTCAGGCAGAACTCAGTGCGGTGCCGATACCAGTATAATTGAGAGGATCAGCTGGTATTCTTTTGAGCCTCTTAAATTGTGGATAACTGTTTTCCACAACCTACATAAACAAGGGTTTAATTGAGCGATCAGTATTGTAGATAATGTGAAAATAGGCCTAAATTGCGGGCCGTATAAGGAGAACATAGTGTTTAACTGCAATTTTGGGTACTGAATATCGTGCCAATAAACAGGCAGTCTGTATGCAGCACACTTAGTAAGAAAATATTACACTTTAGCTTCAGCACAATATGTAATCATAGTTGTTTTTCATACCAATTTTATTTGCAAGGGGACGCCTAGCTATAACTGTGTGGGCGTACCTTTACTACTTCATAGATAATTTGGTTGGTGAGAGATGATGATGAGATGGTTGTTGAGAGGTCAACCACGCAATGGTTTCTATGGGTTACTTGGAGCTTACGTTGAGTGTACTCAAGCTTTAAATTTCAGTGCCTCAAGCCTACATGCGTAGTTCACAGTCATAAACGCTGTGACAAAGTTGCTCTGAATGACTATGTTCAAAACCGACATCTGTCACATGCTATCGTGTTTTCGTGTGGATGTGATTGGGCCGTAACTAAAAAGAGTAACTACAAAGACACCGTGTACGGTAGCTGATATTACAAAACCGTTACTGGAAACTCGTCTACCGTCTACTGCAGTTCAATGCCAGAATTCTAAGTATTTGATCATATTGGTCTAAAACCAGACAACATTCCCCCTAGATTACTGTTTACCCAAATATCGTAAACAGGTAGAGGTACTTAGCAAAATAACCGTTGCTGCTCACTCCAAAGACCTACAGCTCCACAACAAATAGTCTACTTTTCAACCAAATAATGTCTTAACCTCACTGTGACTGTAGTTATTCCATGGGTTTTGCGTGCATAGGGTGTTTTATAGTCATCGACCTGATTTGATGTAAGCTGGACTGCAGCTGCGAAAAACCGGAATAAGGAAGAGACTAGCAAACCTACTGCATGAACCCTCAAGTTTTGTGAGCTATGTACTTCCTCGTCAGAGTTGCATTCTCTACCCAATTGTTCCCAAGTCTTGGTGTTTGGCATAGATTGACAACACGGCTAAGCTCAGTAGTGGAGTTTGTCGGTGATTCTACGAGCGCGGAGTAGAAGGATTGGGAGATTTGGCATTTGTTAAGGGAAGCGCAGTATTAAATAGGATGTTCTTAATCAGTCTTCGCTAAAGCATTACAGTGCTGAATGTAATACCATGTAAACCACCCCAAGGTTTTCCCAGTTTTCTGTAAGTTTTAATGCAAACAAAAAAGTGGAGGAAAAGTCCAGCATGTTGCCACACCAACCAGCAATCTAATCATCATTTATTCATACTTTCTGGAGGACAAGCGCAGTCATCAGTCAATCTTTTACCAGCTTGATTCTGTGACGTGCGTGACTGCGTCTACACAGAGACTATCGCTATGGTTGTCAGTCGGCAAGTAAAATTCCCACAAGATAAAATTGATCACCAAATCAAAGTAATTCTACGCATATTACTGGACTGCTAGCTAATGTGTCTAGCTTCCGGTAACATGAAAAACAGCTGAATATCTCGTTTGTCATACGAAAAAGTATATTATGCTGGAAACCCGAAATACTTCAGATGCCTGAAACAGATAACTGATAGTAACGCGTGGATGATAAATTGGCATAGTGCAGTCAGCTACACGTGTGGAAATCTGATAACCGCTCTGGTACACGAAAGTGCTGTTCTTAAATCTATCGCACCAGCTGAAGTAAAGTATTATACCCACTGGTATATCAGCACTGTGGTTTTTTATCAGTTATTTTCTGATGAAAGCTCCGTTTAATGGGATAGAAGCTACGTCGCACTCGCACAGTTGTTCAGATGATTTTTTAAGTCATAGAATCAGAATACTCTGTCTACCAATAAAACCGCTACCTTCCAAAAACTTAAATGCAACAAAACACTTGCTATTTAGCCTTGGGCAGCTTCTCTGTTTGACCATCCCGTTTGGTGATAGCAGTTCACGTGACTTTGTTAAGACGTGAGCTCCGTTTATTAGCCATAAAAGCTTACGAGATTACGTGAAGACAATGGACGCGGGCGAATCGCTCTTGAAATTCAGTCACTTTATCCAGAGTAGTCATGAGATCGAAAAAGTTTAAACTATAATGAGCACGTGCTACACTGTAATACTAATGCGAGAGTGGCTTACTCTAAGAAAACTTAAATTGTAAAACTCAGTAATAGAGAAAAGTGACCAAATAAAAGCAATATAGACAAATGAGTTGTGACTCCGTGGTATCAATTTGGACGGGTTCTCTGTAATAGAAGAGCTTTCCGGATCTCTCTTGTCCTGATACTCCAAAGCACCTGTTTGACGTTTTGTTTATTAGCCCATGAAGTTCTTATGTTAACTACCCAATGGTTGACACACGCAATATCTGCCACTGGATTTTGGTGTAACTGATGTGGTTGCCAGGAACCCAGAGTAGTACTACTAGGTTTTGACGTTGATTGTTTTAGTATCCACTGCGATGAAAGTTCAGATAACGAGGAATTAATGACTGGCATTGAAAATTGTCACTGAAGTAATGATGCACACACTTGTCAAAGCCACCCAGGGACAGTAAGGAACTCTAAGCTTAAAACCCTGAGTTAAAATCGACCTCATTAAAATGATGACATTTCCTTCTAGAAATTTTAAACCAACGGATCCGGAAGGGCAACCATCCCTTATTATCAAGTTTTTATTCACGTTTACTCATATTCTTCTTGCTTTGGACGTGAGCCATTTATTCAGACCAATACATTGGCTAAACAAACGACAACTTGGCTAGACAACAGCCATTGACATAAGTTAGATAACACTATGCCCTAATTATACATGTATACATATATCTCTCGTTCATAGAGATTAAAAATTGCCACTGACTACACACCGAAGAACCGTCAATAGCGAGAAATAATGGTGACTCCCATAACCCATGTACCCAAGCAATATGTTGAACAAGCCTTATATAATATCCGTGTTAGGCCGTCTTCCAATTTCAGTGGTAGAAGATCTCTATAATCTTCGGCTGTTAGGTTCTGGAAAAACCGATTTCGTGAGCCTTCGGTGCAATTTACCTGAAAAAGCACTTATGCTCCAACAAAAATGCTTTTCAGGCCTCATATGATTCTAAAGAGTTGTGTTCTACACATTTTTATAAGAAAAAAATATACGCAGTGGGTAGATAGTGAAATAATTTGATTCGTATGAACGAAGGCTCTCTTGAAATGCGTGAAGTACAACAATAAAACTTAACTGAATAAAACAGTTTTAAAGGAGGACAAGAATGAAACTTGACCAAACCGTCCAACAGTTTGAAAACTGGGAAAAAGGGAAGAAAAAATTTTTAAACAGTCCCAGAATTGGGACATTTCCAGAGAACACAGGGGAGGGTAACTTTCAAACATGGGTGAATAAGAGGAGCTTCGACTTCTACATTTTTGATGAGAAACAATGCGAAGAAATCGCATTGTTATTCGGACGAAAGCACTTTCCCGGGAGGATTTCCATAAATAGCTAATTACAGCAAAGTATTCCTAAAAACAGGTTGCACTTCCTGGCGATTCGCGCAACATTCAAAACTGTCCAAAATTTTCCCATTTTCCGCAAAATTTCAGTAGCACACTCAAGCACCTGGCACTTCAGGCTGATCTCGAATCAAAGAGAACTTTAGCGAATACACACTCATTTGCAGATTAATTTGGTTCTTTTGAGAGACTCACCTGGAACTCAGCTGAATCTCTCGTTTACGAAGTTCTCAGGCAATTGAATGTGCTGCACCAGGCCGCCTCATGTTGACGGAAATCCGGGGACTGCGCCTACCTGATGAGCCCCAAGAAGGGCGAAACCGGTCGTGGGCTGTCGATGGATTTTCAGCAAACTTATGAGTAGTACACTACAAATATATACAAAGAGAACTTTGTTTTTTAAACGTAACCTACAGACGAGAATATGTTAGATTTCAGTGCTGTCTTGGTTACCGGAAAGCTATCCACATAAGCCATCTTGCCGAAAACTCACCACCAGAGACACATTCAAGACTATTTCAAAGTATAAAATAGGGTATTACGACATCTCATTTCACGTTAAGCTAGTCTGATTTTATCTGCCTTCCTGCCGGTGAAGGAGCTTCCCTTTCGCCAAAAATGTCAAGTAGAATCTGAATGTTTTTGCTGAACTATACCAACGCACATCTGCAACAATCTCCGCAATCGATACTGCTGGTCATTTATTCTTAACTTTCTGCAAAGTTTGAACAAAAAGAATAGTTTACGAAATAGGCGCTGTTAAACCCTGCGCAGTCTGATGTTTTTAGATCAAAGTTTGGCACACCTTAAAACGTCGTTTTTGGACTCTTTTGCATGGCAGCACCAAACAAATGGATAAAATTGCATGACTGGGAATGCTTTGAGGAAAATACTTGCCTTTGCTTCATGGTCCTACCACTCAGCCAAAAATTCACCCTTCCCTGGTGGCAGATATATCGCTTTTACGAGGGATGTTAACTGAGCCTCATTCCGTTTGTAATTTGCTGAAGTCTAAATGAAACCGGTGAAAAATATTTCCTACCGCTTTGAAATGGAAGTTCCACATACAGGTTTTCAGAGGCACACCTCACCATTTAAGAGATTTTCCAATGCTTGGTATTGTATCGGTGAGAAACTTGTTTTCAGTGAAGCCCTAACTAATTTTACGCCATAAACGAGCTAACGTACTTTGTGGCGGCTCGAATTCATCCCAGATTGATAGAACTGAATATCGCAGGTTTCGTGAGCCTATCGGGTCCCTACATGTTGATATTATTTCTGACGATTTTAGCATCATACATTATATGTATAATTATATATATATAATTTCGTAATGCAAAAGTTAAAAAGTCAAAAATGTGAGTGTTTGGACTTGAAGTGAATCCCGAACGCAGTTGGTCCAACGGATTCAATAACAAGAGTTACAACTGAACAAGTCCTAATATGAGAAAAACTTTGGTGTTCCAGTGCCCATCTTCGGAGCCAAGATCTTGTTATATCCCGTACTAAATTTGTCAGTGGTCTTATTTGGGCTATTTTTGCAGAGATTCTCCAACGGCAGGCGTGCTGTTAAATGCCGTTTTTGGACGACTGTGTTGCCCCTGACTGCACCTGCTATACGTTCCACATGAGCATTTCAAATGACTATATTTTGGTTTCTTGCGCAAAAATGGTTACACCAAAATAACACACGGTTAAATTCATCACCCAGCAGCACGGGACTCAGTAATTTCCTATCATAACGTGGTTTTGGTTTGCACAAATAACAAGTGAACTTCTTTGTAGGACAAATGCGACATCGTGCAGTAAGTTTCACAACGCCAAGTAAAAGATGAGCAACAGTTTAGATAATCAGAACTGAATAACTAGAGCAATAAGTTTACTGAAACAACACCAACTATGTGCTCTCGGCACTCCGATGCTGACCACCGTATCAGACCAATGTGTCCTCGTTTTAGGACAACCGCGTCATTACGAAGAACACTGTACGACAGGCATTTGAGTCAGAATCTATCGTCAGGATACCACAACAGAAATCCGAGCACTGTAAGTCAGGCTTTATTTCAAAGGTTTCGCGTGGGAGACCGCAAATACTGCAAACTGACGGGTAGATAATTTATTTAGTTTGTCAAATGTAGGAATTGAACAAGAATGGCCGGGGCGAGATAAGTTTTTCAGACCTGAAAGTCCTTGGTAACTTTCATAGCCCCCAGACATCTATGACACCAGCATGGCTTCAGTTTCTGTCAAGTGTGTAGAACATATTGGAACAATGCTATTCATACCAATTTGTGAATCATATATGGAGAAGGCATACTAAAAATCTCGGTGTTCTATGTCGGGGCCTCTGAGGCACTGGCTAGGTCTGCTGGGAAAGTGTTAATGAGGAGAAACTTAGTATTCGGCAGATAAGCAACTCAGGTTTTGTGGCTTACGCTAATTAAAGCAAATGCTCCGCGTATCAGAGGACCGCCTGTCTTCCATATCTGGCAAAAAAGTAAGAAAATAATAGCCAATTAAACCAGTCGGCCTAATAAACGTCACCCTCCTTGATGGGAACACCGGTAGTGAACTTGTGTCGGTCGCCCAATCTGACTAGTGCATCCGCGTCCACTGTCTCCCTCATGCTTTGTTACACATCATACAACGTTTATTGTGGCAGATTAACATCGCCTAACATTTCTTCATCACCTACTTCTCTCCTTCGCTAGGGGGAGGAGAGTATTTGTAGAGGTCACTCACTAGATCACCTGTCACAAGCACTTAAACCACGTGACCATTCCTTTCCCAATTGCAACCTTAGCCGACAACATGTACACAAAAAATTCTTATCAGTTTTGTTTACGCGCCAGGTTTATGAACTTCAACACATCAGGTCAAGTTGTATTCATGTTCCTGCAAGCATCAAACACGAATGGACACCCCTCACTCCACACTGCACACAATAAATAGGCATACAACTCAGCCCAGCACAAAAACACACTCAGTTATGGAACATGGTTGGGAGCACTTGTGTGTATGGCATCCGCAAGTGCTATGGACCAGCAGTGACCATTTCTCCTGGAAGGTGAATGTGGTCAAGAATGCGAGCGGGGACGCGTCACGGCGAATCCGCAAGTGCTATGGACCAGCAGTGACCATTTCTCCTGGAAGGTGAATGTGGTCAAGAATGCGAGCGGGGACGCGACAGCGCACGGCGAAACTAGTGGGGTCGAAACAAGTGAACGGCTTCTACCTGTTGGTTAACCTGTTAAGACGATCGTGAAAAGTGGGCACGAAAACTGGTGTATCTGCAGAACCAATACTAGAAGAGCAGTACCTTATCTCCTATGCTGGCTAGTAGGTGATGAGAGGTGATGTTAATCTGCGACTATGCACGTTGTGTGATGCACTAATCAGATTGGGCGGGCGCTACAAGCTCTGATGAGCACGTTTTATTTAGACGATTTGAATGGTGCAGCAAGAAGTAAATTATTGTGCAAAAACATCCAGTGGGTGGCTAATAATCCTCATCTCCCCATTTTCCTGTGATTAAGTATGCAGCTGCTGGAATCAGCCAACTTAGGGCACTAAATTGAACCAACTTGGCATACCCTCTGGAAGACGTGAACATCGTAAACAGATACGGCCTATAGATACATCAATTCAGATTATCAAATCCATGTCTAGGAACAGTAAGTTCAACGGTATCATTCCTATTAGCTGCATATAATCTGTAAGCTTCTTTGTAAACTTTATCTCACCAACAAATAAAAAAACACTTAGCACAGTAGATGACAACGAAATCCCAAAGCAACATAATTAACTGCAGATCAGTTTTCCTTCAGTCATTTGCTGGCATTAGTGCGGGATGTTTGAAAAATTTTGCTCCTGAGTCGCCATAGTATCAGCATATTTCACCCACACTGCAACTCTGCACAACTAAATGCGTAGAACTTTTTTCGAAATGAGCGGATTAATCGCTCTGGAGTGATCAAATGCTTGAAATGTGTTACTACTTGGTAATGTGTTAGTAGCACACAGTTAAATTTGATATTACCGTGCATTGTTCATGGCCGTTTCCTGGTGGATCGGTGCTGCTGTGTATTAACGATTGTTCTTACTCCTATCATTGAGGGACATCATTGGTCAATTTAGAGAATAGACCAACTGGACGTGATCGAATTGCTAACTGAAAAGAAAACCCAGATGTTATTTTTACATACATTATGGGAATACGATCAGAGTAGCGCGGTTTTTGTGGGGCAACACGGCTAAAAGGACTTCAGGAAGTAAACAACGCTTAAGCTTGTAAGACCATGCAAAAATCAAGATCTTCTGCCGGTGGTAACTATCAAACCAAATTTTACGTTGAAAGTAGCAACATGTCTCGACTGTGAATTCGGAAGTTCCAGCGACTGAGAATTTGCTTGGGATGAATTTCTTGAGATAAATTTTGAGAACATGATTTAAAATTCTACGAAACACTGACTGCTAAATTTTTTTCTTTTTAAGGCCACATGAATGCAAATATATAAAACAGAGCTTATGCGACGTCAAATACACTCATTTTGCCTATCAATTTGGTTTTCACATTAGACTTAACTGAACCTGTCGTACATGACGTTCTTCAACTGACTTTATATTCGTCGAAATCAGCCAGTCCATTCGGATTCAGGTAGACCACAAGGTTGATGGAAACCTGGTAACTTGATGAGCCCCCACAATGGGCAGAACCGGTCTTGGGCTATCAAAAAGTTTTCAGCAACCTTGTGAGTAGTCTCCTTCATGATGAAAGAACTTATGCAAATTTAATAAAGCAACATTCAGGGCAACATTGAA
Organism: Opisthorchis viverrini; assembly: GCF_000715545.1. Taxonomy (NCBI): domain Eukaryota; kingdom Metazoa; phylum Platyhelminthes; class Trematoda; order Opisthorchiida; family Opisthorchiidae; genus Opisthorchis; species Opisthorchis viverrini. The sequence goes on from NW_008751848.1 coordinate 966,157, forward strand.
CTTCACACTAGGATTGGAATCACGCTTTGACCCAGGATTAACCAAGTCACTTATGATTAAGCAGATAGCATGGGATAAAAACTAACTAAGTACTTTCAGAAGACAAAGAATCGGAAAATAACATGACTTCGACAAAAGCACTTTGATTACGGTTTAGCAGTTACACCTGAGACGTGTTTTACGACAATCGATGGACAGGATGTACGCAAACTTGTCAAAAAGGTTATCGCACGCAAGCGATGGATGGTGATACAATCAGATTTACGTGAATGGTAATCCCATGATTGGGTGGTTTCTGAAGTCGAGGAAAAGTATGAAGTTAGGGAAATGCAAAGAGCATGAAAACAGCGAATCTGCAGTTTTGCGTAACAAGAATATGCTCCGGTCAGTTGATCTAATGAAAGTTTCTGTAAGGCATATTGCGCGGTCTCATAATCCCCTGTTAAAGTTAAAGCATCACACTATTTAAAATCGGCCACCGGATGACAGCCCAACAAGTGAGTAAACGATAGCTGTCTGTAATAAACTGAACATAATCAGCATAAAATTTTTGGGGATGCTTTCATTACTTATATTTTTGTTCAAGTTCTCAGGTATTTGGTTTTTCTTCCGGTTGGTCGAGACTCACAGTCACAATCAGAATAGTAGTTTAAATTGGATTCAGGGACAAAAGGAAAAGTGTCCCTCTTTGGCAAGAAAGAGAGAATGGTGGTCTTTTTCCTACTGTAATTATTTGAAAGCGATACATGTCCCTTTCGAAGCTGGATATCATCGGCTGTTGCGTTTCCTGAAGCAGGTGAGACCTACCGTTTTTATTTCGGTGGACAGGGCAATAAGTGGAAATTCCCTCGGGATTTCCGGTGTTACTGTTTGGTTTTCTTTGTTATTTGTTTGTTTGAGTAGTTGCACTACCTGTTTACTGCACTTTGAAACGACCAGTCAGTGTAATCCAGTATAAAATATATTAACCAGGGTATGCTTTTGTTCGTTCAATGCGGCGCATTTACGTGGACGTACCGTCCTGTCCATTTTGAATTTCTACTGATAATTTCAGGTAAAACGCACTACTATGCCAAATATACATCATATCTATAAACCACACCGCTTCCTTGCGTTCCTTCTCATCGTTGACTTCACAGAACTGTGGAAACCCTTGCATGGAAGACGGTACTCAGATATCGGGTTGTACTACGTGTACTTGCAAAGATTTCATGGACAACGAAATCCTGGATTCGTGGGACAAAATTTCGCTTAAGCTAAATTTCCCTATATCAAACATGATGCCCAATCGCAAATCGTTCTATCCATCTAGAGATAGCATAGAATACACTAATTCAAATGATTCTCTGAGTCTACGATTGGCTGTTTGAATATTACAAGTTGAATTCTGTCCACCAGTCAATGAAAAAGCTTGTGATGGAAAAATTGGGCCCGAGGCCATGTTTTGTTTGAATGCTTCTTAAGGCCCATCCGTAGTTGTAGGGTGAGTGGTCAGAAGTGCACAACAGAGTCATTCCACCTACGCATCATTCAGAACTTTTTTGGATGTGTGTTCAACACCTTTTTGGGACATTTACTAACCAAACCTAGACCAGCTTCCTGAATTCCCTTGCCTCGAATAAGCATCGGGTAATAAAAACCAAACCGTTTTGCAGAACGTTATCTACAGAACGTTATGCAGAACGTTATGTAAAGCGGGGCTTTGACACCTCACCAGATATGTTTCATCAGTAGTGTAGTAACCAGGGATAGTGGTAACCTGGTACTCCAGAACCACTACGAATTACCTGTATCTATCAGCTTTTGAGCCTCGTTTGTTCCAAGTCAAGGGTAGTATTGAAGTTCGGCGTGGACTTAAACGGAACATCGCTGACTGGTCGGCTCAAGCAGGGTTGGCCTTCAGTTAAAGGCCTCTTGATTGGACGGTGATCTTTCTTCGTCAATATTTTCAGCTTGTATAGCCCAGGTCTCATCTATGGTTCTGTGCTCACCGTAAGTCCAACGCCATTTTCTCCTCTAAAGTCATCACTATTGTCCTCTTATCGCAAGTGCGACGTTCTTCAAGGCCCAATGTTACTAGAATAATGGATGTGTCACAATGCTGCTATGTAAGACACGTATTTTGATAATTTGGTAGTTGAGTTCAACAGTCATTTCTCTCCCATTCTCATTTTGTCAGAAATCAAAGGTTTCGTTGATGATACTGTTCTATGAAAATTCACGTAAAGTATTTACGACCTCTTGAAAACTGGATTTTATTATTATCACAGGACTCATCAGTGAAGCCTCACCTCCTGGGACTCGACAGAGCAATATGTAATTCGGTTATCCGGGATGCGTTCTCTTACTCCGCTTCCAACTTTGAGCCTGGAGCTTAAAAACTCTTCCCACATCCTCATTAAAAACACTCTCCTACTGATGTGCAGAACAACTTTCGCCTGCTCTCGTGTATGACCTGACCCTAGATTTTGCTCCTTTTGAAAAATGATATGAAGGTTCTCTCGGCATGTGCCACTTTGCCCTAAATTTACATTAAGTATATGTTTACATGGTATTGTGATTTTTGGTTTAGATCATGGGTAGCTGTACACGAAGGCAGAAAGGCTATTCGAACAGTCGAGAGAACTTCTGGATTTGACGTGTTCCAATTCTGAAAAACAAACAAGTAATGGTGAAGGTACTGAACTCCTCAGTGCAGCCGAAATCATGTGGACTAGAACATGGAAACAAACGTGCATTAGTAGGCTCGGCCATGGGGGTCATCACCTGATATATCACCTGGGAAAAACGGCAGCGTTAACTGAATACTGCCAGGCTACCTACCACAAACTTGGAGTGTGAATAGGGAGTGTACGGTAACGCTCATCTGTTGCTGCACTGTGAGCGGTGCGAAGTTATGCTGAATCACAGAGAAAATGGAGCACGATCTTTCTAGCTCGATGAAAAACAGATGACTGGTGACAATGCCGTTGTTATGCCATCGTGTTAAGGTGCTCGGATAGCTTACAACAGACCTGCCCATTCAATGGGGTTTACACTGACTTCAAGGATTTGCGCGGAGCACTAAATTCGTCTTATTCGAAACCGTCTGTGGCTTCCGACTGCTCTGGTATGGTATGAACACTGCTGACTGGTCAACTCCATTCGGATGCCAGTTATTCATGCGCGCACGGCTCTTGGTGCACGTATTTGTGGGTATTTTGTTCGCCAGGCAACCTGTTAAAAAACGCTGATCTGAAAAGTCGCTAGCGATGATAAATAAACTAAACATGATATGAAAATAATAACTTCAGAAAAAGTCAGGTCAGTTATTAAAATTATGGCTCATCGCAACTGGATCACAGGTTAGCAAAATTATAAAACGTTAGTTTTAACTATATTACCGACCGTTGTGGCATGCTCAAAGAAAAGCATGCCACATGTTTTCTCCGAATAAACTGGGTGGGGTAAACAGCGGGTGTTTGCATATTTGCCTTATACAGTTACGCGCGATGTATTTTGACAGTGAATCCACCACCAAATCACACACTTCACCACAGAATGTGCTCTTGCGGACCTAATTTAGCTGCATGGAAAGATCGGTAATTACCCTGGACCCTGGGGCTTTCCGATTTGTGGAAAGTCGATAGCAAAAACAGTAGTGGTGTGACACAGCTAATGGCTCGGAGGCACCTATGCTAACTAGGGCATCGTAACGGTTAACCTCAGCTTCGTTGTTTAGAGCAAATTTCCTACAAATTTCATCATTTTCAGGCCAAGAATGCATCCATCCACAATACCGGAGGATGGAAAAACCTCGAGAAACACATAATGCTGTTATACTAAATCGATGAGACTTGAAATCCGTACGCTTCCGTTAGGATGATCTTGTCACGCATTGTTGTTTAATTGTTCGGTCGTTTGGAGCAAATTCATCAGTTTTCAAAGAATAGTTCCCGTTTTACCTCAACAGGCTCGCTGTTATGTTACCAATTTGAGGAACTGCACGAATAGGATTTACGGCAGTTCTTGGCCAACTTATTCCAAAAATTTCCATGGATGAAGTCTGTATGTTTAGGTTGATTCTCTTTAGGTTGATTTCGACTTCGTTTGGTGTTCTGGCTTA